>NC_135251.1:11077101-11380131 GCF_964204865.1 Styela clava | reverse complement strand
CCACAAACATAAAAATATCAGTTCTTGGCTACAATTCAAATATATCGCAAATGTGACATATTGATGTGATGTTAACCAGTAATGAAAAAGGCCAAAAGGTATTTGGAACATATTATCAAAACATCCAAAGTCATGATAAACTGTCATGAACTCTTTTCAGTGTTTTGCAATAATATTGTTTCATTAATAATGGTCGTTGATTTGAAAACGGAAGATTTAAATTGTGTACATGTATGCAATAGTTACTCACATTTCCTCATGACGTTGTATATGATACAAAAAGACATTGCAAGATTTGATAAAATTTGAACACAAGGTTAAATGAAAAATAAAAAAATGACACATCGCAAAGTTGAAATATCAAACTATATTATAAATCGCTGCAAAAATACGAGAGACATACATACAATGTTTTTTCATCTACGTGATGAATACTTAATATCTAGGTGTGACTTCTGGGATATTTCTTCATTGTAGAAAGTCTAATCTATCCTATACAAAAATATTACATTTGTCTTTTTGACCAATTTCTAGTTTTATCTCAGATCAGGGGTGGGCATCCCCTGGCAGCGAGGAGGCATCGGAAACGAGATCATTCTCCCCTAAATAAAAAGTTTCAAGACTCTTAATTATCTGATGAAACTAGGTGTTCGTTTATCTATTATCGTTTAATAACAATTTGTTGTTTTAAACTCCTTTTGTCCTTTGTAGCATATGGCTACAAAGAAATATATTATGACATAACAAATTAGGGAGCTCACGATAAATTTGTCGAGAAGAGCACAGCATTCTTTTGGCTACATTGCGCAATATATAGTTCCTCTGTGCCCCCCTATTCCTCATTTCTTCTTGATTTAATGAGTTGTATAGCTCATGTTGGTTAGAATTACTTGCTAACTTACTGTTATAAATTGATTTCGAAAGAAATATAAGCAATTAGGGAAGGGAATACAAGAGAGAAATGCAGAAAACGAACTATTGCGTAATTGAGATGCCATTTCTGAAAATTTTCCGTGTCTTTAAAACTTTGCAACTGCATTACTCTCCATGTTTTCATTTACATATGCTTGTAAATCTCTGTTCACAGTTATGAAATTCATCAAATCTCGTAACAGGTGAAAGATGAAGCCAGTAGTTCATGTATTTATTTACAAAATTTAAACCCAATGTAACTAACAGCGGTAATACAGCAGCAGAAGTCTCACTGTTATAAAAAAGTAATCAAATCTATTTGTCGTGCTAAAATTTTTCCAGAATAGTGAATCTGTCTGTACATGTTTAAAAGGTTTATTATTGTGTGTTTTTTCTTTGAAAGTTGCAAAGCATTGTTTTCAATTTTGGTCGAAACGCGGGAGAATTTTGTCGTTAAATTTAGTCGATTTTGGCAAGCGAGCCGAAAAAGGTTGTCCTAGATGATTTTGTAATGTTAGAATGTATACATATATATACATACATGGCTGAAAGAAATTTTATTTATGATAATTTTTATTAGTTTCTTCATTTCACTAATAAACAACATGTGAAATTCAAATCATTAAAAATGTACGGGAAATAAATTATAACCAATAAAATATTATGTGGGTGTGAAAGTCTTTTTTATAAATCAATTCTAATTATTATAAACAAATTCAATCTCTTGCTGGGCATGATGAGTGGAATCTACTCTACTGAGTGGAATGGTATAGGACAGGTCATTGTTGGATTCAAATATGCTGGCGTGGGTTCAACAATTAACGTGTATATAATAACAAGACTTCATTTCCTCTCTCGCTGATAGCTATGTTTGCATTGGTGTTATTCAGTGTGCAAATGAAAAAAAAATATTTTGCAACAACATAGATCTTTCGGTAGTTGTTGCTACCTTGTAACGGGAAAACAGCATTTTTCGTTTATGGCTTGTAGCTTTGAATGGTCAGAATTATACTATTTTCAAAGTTAGTTAATGATTGGTAACGGATTTTAATGGGTAGAAAATCAAAATTATGATTTATTGGGGATGAAATCAAAATTTTTAGAAAGCCGCATTAAAATAAATCTAATACATAGGTTTCGAAACGCGAAATATAGAGCTTGTCGTCAGCTGAGGTTGTCTAACTAACCGACTTTAACTTTTTTGACATTCCAATATTAATGAAAGTGGTTTATATACTAGTATTTACTACTCACTCAACATTTGAGTTCAGTAATAGAAATACCAGCATATGTAAAAATATTCTAATATCGTTTATCATTGTTGTAAACTGTTTGTCTGAGGAAGTCTGATGAAATACATTTGTGTTAGTTTGCAGCAGGATTCTTAATTTGCATAGTATGGTCATTTTTATTCCTGCTATACAGCATTCTTGCATCATACGCCTACGGAACCACTAGCGCAAATGAATTGAGGAAGGATTGGGAATTAGTCTCGCGTAACATGATAGGTATAGAAATATATACTTATTGTGTCAGCATTCAGCAATATTTTTATTTCAGTCAATAATTCCCTACCAATATGTTGGATGGAAATCGAATCTCTTGAAACAACTTCTGATATAATTGAACCCATAGAGAAAATACAATAGAGCGTAAAGAGAAACAAAGAAGCAACTGCTCTGATTTATCGCGGTACTATGACACAATGTTTTACAAAATTACATGGCTTGTTTGCAATTATACATCAAACTAGTAGTCAAAATTGTTTAGGTTGAAGGAAAAATGAATGTTGAATGTTGCGAAATTTATTACAATGATCTAGAAATATTTATGCTTTAAGTAATTTGAGTGTAACATAGTCAATAAAGAAGAAAAAATAAATATATTAGGATTTCAAATGCAATATCGGTTTCATCAATCATCTAACACAGGTTGGTCCAAACTGCGGCCCGCGGGCCGCATGCGGCCCCCGGACACATTCCGTGCGGCCCGCACAACAATTTTAGCGTACACTTAACCATTGGCAGATATTTGTATTTGTTGGTAGAAAATGTTTGAGTTATTTTTAAACTATTTCAGCTGGGAATAGTTCTTTTCGTAATTCCGATGTCGGGATAAATGTTTTTATTATAATCTCGAAATATCAATGTTGTATCTATAAACGTCGAGACAGTGCCTATATGGGAATACCGTCCTGTGATTGGTACCAGGAAAATGAATTGTCTTGTGCAGACAGGACCAAGCCGTTGAGATGGGTCGCGCTTTTTATCTAAACTTTAAACCTTAAGCTCAACGTCCAGTAACCCCTCATTTGAAGATACGTTTTGTGCCTTTATTTTTGTATAAACACTCCTCTATTTTCAATCGTTTGCTACTTTGACAGCAGTGACGAACCGCGGAGCTGACTTAGCGCCGCGCAATCCATTTTTTTTTCCAGCTTGGTCCCAACTTGGTTGGACGGACTTGGTTTTTCTCCGACAATGGCACCTGGTCTGCTCACACTACAGTGAAAAATAAATTAGCCAAATATAACAATTCATCATACAAGGAGTGTAATTAAATAGGTGACCGAGGTAAACTGGGAGGAAACGTATTTCCTTGCCCACAACAACGTTAAACCACAGTGTCTGCTGTTTTCTCAAGTAATATCTGTCACAAAGAATATCATTTTAAGACATTACAAAACCAAACACGAGAAAAGATACCAAACATACCACAGTATTTATTGGCAGGCAATTTAATACCTAAAGGCTTTATATATTCTCCTAAAAGAACTGTTTAGGGCGGTAAAATATTATGCTTAAATACATTTAAAGTGAGTAAATTCGCGATGTTCTGATCACTTTTAGATTTTCTCCGACTGCGGCCCCCGAGACATTTTCAAAAGTTTTTGCGACCCACCAACCTCGCGACCTTGAACCACCCTGATCTAACGTTCCAACTGATAGTAATCAAGCTTATTGTTACGATATCAACGAGTATATTCGTATTTCAAATTTTTTTTCAAATTCTCAAATTTCAATTTATTCACTTAGCTATATGATAGTGATCAAGATTATTGTTTCGATACTGCTTATATATAAAAAAAACTTACATGTTGTCAATTTCCATATAAATAAAATAATTAATTGTCTGTTTTTAGAGCAACGGTGATGGAAGAACTGGAACATTCTGTGCAATATTAAATTTGATTGAAAGATTAAAATGGGAAAACCGTGTTGACGTCTTTCGTACAGTGAAAGATCTTTGTGACTGCAGACCCGGAATGATTCAAACTTTGGTAAATTTAATTGCACTCATGTATTTTATTCAATCCATGCCACTAATCTTAATATATATTATACTTGCATGACTTTAAAAAGAAAACAAACTCGGCTTATTGACCGAGGACCGATTTGTGGTGTTATAACTTAACCAACCAAATTTTTTTTTGGAATTTCGTACCCGTTATTTGTGATAATAATCAGCAATATTTTGTATGACTCTAAGTATTTTTATTTCAGGATCAATATCGGTTCTGAATTGAAATTGTCTCAGCTTATTTATCATCGTTCAACCTGTACTCAAATTTTGATGTTAGCAACGGAAAGCATATTACACCGGAAGAGAGTTTGTATCAGAACTTATAAGCAAATCATAACGTCTGAAACAGAGACCGGATAATAAATTAAAAAAACGTAAACTTCTGGATATCTCTATGTTGAACTAACAGCAAAGCTGGCGAAATTCGCCTTGTTTGTAGATTACTTTTTCTTAACTCATGACCTTAAAGCAATTTTCTATGATGATTGAATAATCAAATGTCTATAATAATATCAATGTAATGCAGCATTATATTATTGCTCTTATTAACACTTGCACTTGCACACACATTTTGAAGATGCTCACTTTATTTATTTAATTGTGTATATATTGTGACTAAAGAAAGGTATTCTATATTTCATGTCATGATTGATATTCAGGGAATTGTAATTATTTTTAAATAACTAATATATATTGTGACTAATAGAACTTCTATATTATATGACATTTCATTTCATGCATAATATTCTGAGAATGAAAAAATTTAAGTGACCCTCTTTAATTAACAAATAAAAAGATATTTTGCATGCGTGTGTAAACTATCTTTCGATATATACGTATTTAATAGGAACAATTACGGAAACGAATTTTGCTTCAGTTGGCTAAGAATTTATCCTAGTATTCAATGTATGAAGTATATATTAATATGACATTTTGACAATAACATTACGAGTTGACAGTAAGTTAGAGGCTGAAAGGGACGGGGCAAATGGTATTGATCAATAATATTCAATGTCCAATGTTATTTGACAGCCAATCATAATTACAAAATAAAATAGGGTGACTGTATGAATATTTTAAAGAAGACGTTTCACATTTTTTGGATTACCCTGCTAGGGGAAGTATCTAAAGCATTGCATATTAATTACTTATTTTGAATATTTCGCTTTGTTTGTAGATTACTTTTTCTTATTCATGAACTCAAAGAACTTTTATGTTGAATAAATAATCAGTTGTTTATACCAATATTTATAATGTAATGCAACATTATTTTATTTCTACAACTCTTATTAACATTTGCATTCAAATTTTGAGATTGATTACTTTATTTATTTCAATGTATATACTTATTGCAAGCAAGTTCACTAATATTCTGTTAGTGAACACATTTTAAAGTAATCGGATTTGTTAACAAATAAAGAGATATCATGCATGTTTGTATAGATTATCTTTTGATATTACTATATAAATATATATAATAGGAATAATCATGGAAAACAAAATATTCTTCAATTGGCTAACATTTTATCTTAGTATTTATTGTATGGAATCAATATTGATCTGATATTTTGACGATAACGAGTCACGAGTTGGCAGTAAGTTAGTTGCTGAACAGGGCCACTGATGTTGGCAAAAATCCAATCTTATCAAAAAAAATAGGGTGATTGGGTAAATTGGGTAAAAGGATGTCTCTACATACTATGTGCTAAAATATCCTGCTAGTGGTCGTGTTTGGAGCGTTGTGAAGTAAATAAGTAGTTTATGCACTATTTTGATGAATATGCTATTGATGTAAATTTCCACTCATTGTTATATCACAAACACGAACACCAAAGAATGAATTAACCTTAAGGCAAAATAAGCACGCGCTTAGGGTACGAAAGGAAAGGGGGGAAAACCAAAATTCCCATAGCCGTGTATTTTTCATGTATTTTTATTTACTCATTTCATCTTTGGCCCTGTGATGTTTTGAAAAATATGATTTTTACTGCACCATACTTGTTGAAGGGGGTGATAAAATTGTAAACAAGAATAGAATATCAAATTAATCGTGAATTTCGTTGTAACGGCTCACGCTGATTATTTTACGTCTTTCTAGTCGTATGTTCATAAAATTAAAAAAAAGGGAGATTTGTGCATGTGGAAGCCCCCGTGCATTAATATTTAGGGTGTGATGTCATCAAAATTGTCAACTTGAGTGTTGAATTTGGAAATTCTGTAAGTACAATTGTGAATGTCTTGCAAATATTGTAGCTATAATGAAGGTTGTAGTATTGTTCTGTTGGAAATTAACACAAGAAAACGTTCGAATTTAATTCTTAACCCTAAACTTGGACATACAAGAACTCTCAAATTCAAGGTTGTTTTTAGAAATTTTTAGACATTGTGTAGCATGGGAATATTTTTCGAGAAGCGTGTTTTACAGTTATTTTGCTGAAAAGAACCTAGAATACCCTTGTAAAAATCCATGAGTGTATAGCTTTAATTAGGGCCTAATCGTAGAAGAAAAATAAAATTTTGAGAATGACCAATGCAAAATGACCTTAAGAAAGGAGAACTAGACATGAGGTCTCTCGTTTTATATTCGGTGCAAGATATAATATTTTGTATTTGTCAAAATCGATTTATCTCTTACAATTAAATATAGGTTGTCGGTTTACTTTGACGCGATTTACCATAATATACGGTATGTGCTGCGACGTTCAGTTTTGTAACAATGAACTTGCCATTGCAAATGTAGATGTTATGGTGTTTCTATTGAATATGTAGGTAGTATGTAGGTCTTGCGATAAATGTGGTAACCAGAGCATAAATTTACTTTTTTCTGTAGTTTTATTCCGATTGCGTCTTGTTTGTTGCGCAGCATGACAAAGTTCAGTTTAATTAGTTTTTTTGCAGTACATTTGATAATATAAATGGAATTCATATTTTTTTGATACAATCCTAAAAAATGAATTTTGGCATTCTGCTAATGTTCAATGTTTTTTCTCTGAAATAACCGAAGTCTCATTCTGCTGTGTCTATGTGGTGAAGTTGGGTGTCGACAGTAGAGGATTCTTTATTTATTGCAACGCATAGATAAGATGCTGTGACCAGTCAACTCCTTCGGTGGGAATAGCTAGTCAAGAAATATTTCATGCTGTTTGAGAGTAAATAGTTTAGCTTTACCGATAACAAAAGATTACAGAAACAACAAGGGTATGATGATAGATTCGGGTTTTATACTCATCTAGATATTTATTCATCCCGAGAAAAGGAATATCGGTAATCATACATATATATATATATGATGAACCTAGCTCTTTGACCGGCTTGAATGTTCGGCTCGAGTATTGTTGTATATATTCTAGTTTGAATTAAAACCGCAGTTCGTGTTTTTCCCTTGTTACTCTGCTCCACCATCTACGTTCATACATTTGGAACGATTATCTGTTCAAAAATTTATAAGAAAAGGATACGCGAAGGACTACAGTGATATTTCTTTTAATGGCAATCGCATATCGGCAAAATACCAAAATTCCTCCGATTAACCTTCTACATGAAAATAGTACGCATTCCAATCTTTAAAAATCGATTCACAAAATTTACCTGCTTTTTATATTATCCCTAAAGTATGAACTATGGACTATGTGATGCTCCCAGACGCCCAGACGAACAAGTAGAAATCTAAAAAAAAGTAGTTAAAATGCAAAAAAAAATTTCTGGAGTATCTTGTCCCACAAGTAATATATATATATGGTGTCAAATATGGTTTGTTCATGTCACTCCATATATTTCCGCGTGGAATGGATTTGACATAACTTGTTTGTTTTTTACAGTATAGATAATGTGAAATGTAATTTATTATATTAATGAGCGAAATCTAAAATGTGGTTTGTTTTGTTTTGGATTTCGTTGTTCATCCCTACTCAAGGACAAACCCCAAAGAGTAAGTAGACATTTTTTCTTTTTCTGATCTGCACATGTGATACATTTTTCATTACAGATATTACTCAGTGATAATTTTTTCATAATAGAGTACGCTAATATTACAATATACGTTACGACAAGGGTCGGCAACCGATGACACGCCAAGTGATTTGAAGCGCACGCGGAATCCGTAGATAAAGCCAATATACAACAGAAAAATTGGGTAATAAATTTCCTGTTCTTCAGTATTGTTGTGATCACATTGTGTCTGGCTACAAAACTACTGAAGTAGGGCAAAGATAGGTCAAAGGCAGAGAAACTGTTATGCCGGACCTCTCGTAGTTAATTTCCACACGCGTCGGACTACCGTTAGCGTTGTAGGATATCACAAGTGCTGATATCAAGTTGTGTTAGTAAAATAGTTTCCTGATGGGGGATCAATGTTTATGAATAGTTTTTATTACATTGTTTGTCTTTGCATTGGCATTTGGTAGCGTAATTGTTTTTTTAACCGTTCTGCTAAAACAGCAATTAGAAGGCGTCTCGAAAATGTCGTGTCCCACTTGTTTCCAGTATATCGTTTTGTTTTATCCTAAATCATGAGCATGATACGGTGTGGTGAAATGAAATAAGTTTGCGCAAAATAATAGTCAACAAACAAAACTGATCTTCAATCAATATCGAACTTTAGAATTCATTTGCGTTATACAGTTGTATTGGCCTCCAAAGGTTTTGTTTTTTATCAATTCTGAAAAAAAACTTCGTGTTTTAAAACAAGGGCTTGCTTTAAATTAAATTTTTTCTGTATTTTTTGTACTTTTTATTGAAATACCCTTCGCATCGCCGCGAAACTAAGCCAAAACGTTACACACACGGAATTATAATTTCAAAAATGTAGGTAAAATGTTTTATTTTGACTTTTACTTCTATTGTGTACATTTATCGCCACGTTTGTATCTCTATCAAAGTCATAAGATTTTACCCGGAATGTTGAGCCGAGATATCATAGGGACGTTTTGAGTTAGAAAAATTAGCTCACGAGCCTCCTACAAAAGCAATTAGATCAAGTGCAGTCCTTCGGCAAAACGAGTGGGTTGCGATAATGAAGAATATGCTTATATCGACGGTAATCTACTGATATAAACGATGAGACACCCTAGCCTAGCTTTTGTTAATTGTAAGAGTCCTATGATGCAAAGACGCCACAACTAATCTATTATGACGCCATAATATGAATTTCGAGTTCATGTATTGCCATTTTTTCATAAAATGATGGCAATATTACGGTTAATACTGTTCGGTTAATTTATGCTTAGCATACTTTGTTTTTATGGTCGAAGTGATAGAGTTTTTCAAGGTTATACAAACTCATTTATTCGATCGCATTTCAATTTTCGCAAGGTCATCGCAGCAGGGTCATTCACATAATGGCTTATCGGTTGCGTTTTACTGCGCCAACCACTGAATTACAGTTTTAGAAGGTGTGCATGAGCCTCTATCGATATAGGTGGCGTTTTGAACGATTTATTGCAAATAAGAAGCGCTTGGCAAGTTTTTACATCCATTTTTCTTCAACCCGCTTAATACAAAAAAATCAAACAGTACAGCCATTTTGAACAAAACAGTCAAAAAAAACTTGATTTAAAACAATTCTTTTTGAACAAATCCCTACTTAAAGTTAAGTAATAGGAGCGTTTTTGAAGGGAGGTGCGAAAATAAATTTAGATTGTTTGTCAATTAGGTTTGATCTCATTTTACTGGCCGCGCCATGTTTTTATCTGGTATTCTTCAATACATACATAACAGCTCTTTAATACTGTTTGTCACATTAATGTTTATCTAAAACCCACATCATAAATGCGCATGTAAGCCACACACATTGAAACAAAACACATTTTTATTGAATCTTGGATATTTTTTAGTCTCTTTCAGTGTCACCGAAAAGTGACATAATCTTGTGAAAACATGTTTGAGTCCACGAACAGTTGTTCTCCTAAGTATGATAACAGTGTATTAAACGTAAAGTTACATTTTTCTCGCATCGTTCAAATTAAAACCTTGTACTGGTTTTCTAACATTTCCGATTCTTAGCAATTAAATAATACTATTCATTAATATTTTAAATTGGACGTGTCATACACTTTTCCTGCACTGGGGTTCAATCGATGTCACTGTTATATGTGCTTCAGTTTAAGAGATGTGACCAATCCTCTGTTTCAGATAAAACATTCTTCAACAAGAAGCTTCAAATTATATCAAGTCCTTTAAAAACATTTTCTGAGTCTCAGCAAGCCTGTAAAAATACCGGATCTACACTTGTAGAGATAAAAACAGATGCTTTCAATTCTTTTATTGACGACAAATTAAGGTTTGTGCAAAACTACTGGTGTTGCATTGACATTCATGCTATTTTTTATTTGGACGTTTAGCTAGACTATGCATATAACGAAAATATCTGAGAGCAAATAGTTCACCACGGTTTTATTGGACACGAAATGGACCTATAAATCGGTTTGTAATTATTATTATGTTGTTGTTTTATTATTGTTGTTGGTATTTTTATTCTCATTGTTATGAAAAATACCTTTTCTCTTCAGTTACTGAATCATATACTTTACAATAAGAGAAAATACTTTGAAATTCGTTATTGATAATAATTGATAGTAAATTCGCTTTTCTACTTACCAGTGGCAGCATTAATTTCTGGACGAGCGGAAATGATTTAGAAAATGACGGATATTGGAAATGGGGAGATGAAACACCTATAGATAGCAATGATAACAATTGGTAAATTTATTTTGTTTACTATAACATTCACAATTACAGAAAATACGGTAAAAAAGAATGCCAAGTCAGACCGAAACTGCTAGAAGTCGGAAAACATTGGTTTTCAAGAGTCCGTAGGGTATAAAAGTGTTTCAAAATACAAAAATTGATATGAATGCTACAGAAAAATGCTTTAAAAACAATGTAAATGGTTTCGATCCCTAAAACCACACCCCTAGGTACGCTCCTTAATATGCATAAATAGCAGAATCTAACAAATTAAACGCTTATGTTGGTACCTATAAATTATTAGCAGTGAAACCGTATTTTCAGTCTCAAATGTGCTTTGTAGCATCAGAATATGAAGCACAGTATTGACAAAAGTACTTTTTAGTCGCCATACTTATTCTGCATATACATTTTCTTTGATGTCAGGAAGAAATGGCCAGGCAGAAATGAGCCAAATGGAGATGGAGAAGAAAACTGTTTGATGAAATATGCCGAATTCGGTTTCAAATGGGTTGATGTTGCATGTAATGACAGGGCTGGATATATTTGTCAGTGGGGTGAGTAATCTTACAAGTATGAATGTTGTAAACAATTATGAATTAAATTTTTGATATTTTTTGTTACGTTAACTCTGTAAGAGATTTATCTGTAGAAAAAGGAAAGTCACAGGGAATGCAGTGGCTGATTAGTATCCAGTCTATACAACAATTTTTCAAATCTTAGTTTAGCAATAATTTTATCAACTCTATCATGAAGAAATAGCCAACTTTGAATATGGATAATAATCAATAAGGTATTTTAGACAGTTTTAACAATAAGTCAAAAACCATTGGAAAGTTTAACAACCGTTTGCAAACTCTTCCAACACATGTCCCAACTTTTCTGCCGTTTTAATTGTTTCAACACATACATTCTGATTTGAGCTGTATTAGGGCCTGCAATAAATGTATTTAACATAAACATTGTAATAATTAATCGTAACCAATAGAGTCTTTAGACCTAAAATTCACAGTCCACATTAGCTGATTTAAACTTCTAAAACAAGCTTGTACGAAAATCTTAAGCCGAACTTTCTTGATCTGTAAAGTTTGCTTATGTTTTGAAAGTTCAATTGAGCATATTAGTTAACTCCAACCCTTTGTACCCTAGCACAGAGCAAAGGGCTGCCAGAGCGATATTGCTATTCTCCCTACCATGGTGGGATTTTGAAAAAGTATTTTCAAAAAATTTTGTTCCAGAATTTTCAATCAAATTCAGTCGTACTGAACAGAATAGCGATATCAACTACTTGTCTATTTCCGTGAATAGTGCTTTACCTCGCCTTTCCAATGGAAAAAGACTGACTATCTGCATCCAAACCAGACATGAGTTATATATCGTGAAAGTCGCACAGTTGTAAACACAGCTGGTTTTTCACTACGACATGATGTCATATATTTTATGTTATTTATGCCGAATTCACTATTTATGTATTGTTAAAAACATCATTTCGGTCTCTATATGTTAGTTCATTCAAGAGAGTGATAACTGACTTTGTCTCTATTGCACTGGGCCGAAAATGAAAATTTGAAAAAACATTTAGGTCAAATTTTTTTTCATTCTTCATCACTATAATATACAAATAAGTGATATAAACGATTTGTTCACTTTTCTAAAATGCGTTATATCTGACCTTTCAAACGAGTCATTAGTGACATTTTGAATCAAAATAAGATGGGATATATTGACTTCAAAAGATGCTGAGACTGTCAGCTCTCCGGGTTTTTTCCTAAAACTGTGACGTCATAAACGTATTCTCGGTTTTCAATGCGTCTTTAATGACTGAATGAACCCAGGTGGTCGCTACAATATCTCTTTCGTTGTAATTATATACTTGAAAGCAATAATTACTATGTGGAATGGTCATTATAGGGTTCTATCATCGGGTCTCGCCCAGCTGCACGATTTACAATATCTGATTACGTGGTATCACATTCTAACCTTATTTAAATACTCAAATTGCAAAACCCACAAGAATCTTTTTCTATTTTTGTGACGTATTCTATCGTTCAGATAAGGCAATAAATTATTATTACTAGACCATACATTCGGATGGCGTAAAGTAATGATTACCAAGAAGTTACAATCAGGCATAACCCACCAAAACAATTTTTGTCATTTTGCCGATGACGCGTGAAGCTTCATGACGGACCATTCTGCCTTGGGCACCTTAGGAAGAAGCCTGGGCTCATGTAAATATTAATCTAGAGCAGCGGTTCCCAAACTATGGGTCGCGACCCACTGGTGGTTTGCAAAAGGAATCTTAGTGGGTCGTAAAAAGATGTAGAAAGCTTTGACTAATTATACTGGTTATCAGGATCGGTGGCGATTAGGGGTGGGCAAAATCGAATATTTTTTTCGAATCGAATAATCCGAATATTTTTAACGAACACCTAATAGTCGAATACGGAATATTTTATCGTCGGCCGATAACCTCTTTGAAAATCAAATAAAACTTTGAAAAATTGGCAACAAAGCGTTTTTGACTGGTGAATAATCGCCGATTGTTCATGTCACCACGATCGTTTTGACGGCGAAATCCTGAAGTTGGTAATCTATATACCCATCGTTCTCTTTTTTTTTTTTGCAAGGATTTATTCTTACGGGTTGGCGGACGTCGAAGTTTTATATTTCGGGCATACCCGTGCGTTCACGTCGGCAATATTTGTTATAGATATTAAGGATTGATTTCGAAACCCAAATAATTTTACTCTAATTTTTTGCGTTGGTTTTGGTCTTACTTATTTATCAACGTTTGTAAATTTACCGTCAGAATTTTGAGAGAGCGGTAATATTATCGATACCGAGATGCAGATATTTATTATGACGATAATAAACTTTCTTATTCTATTTATATGGTGTCTGTGTTAATTTTGTATTAGAAAGATAAACCACGAGATGCTTTTGTGCCGAAAAGTGGGTCAGACACTTATTATAACCAATTCTTTCAAGTCAACCTTTTTTTTTCAACAAAACAATATCCCAGCAACCATTATAGCTAAAATCGTTTCCGAGTAATTTACAATTTTAATTACGGAATTTGCAAATTCACCGTTTCACTTGACTATTTTAATAATGTCACGTCCGAATTATTAGTGCAAAAATGTTCGATATATAACGAATGTAATTATTTCCGATGATGATAGGCGCAACAATTAGCAAACGAGACAGTGTGCGTTGTAGCATCGAAATTCACGATTGATTTTACGATCTACTCTTGTTCACGATTTTATCACTCAACCCGCCATGCATGGCCGAGTAAAATATTCACATCTTCGAAACATTACTTGGTCATTGAGGGAAGGGATCACTGAAGAGCTCATAAAAAAATACATTAAATGGAGTTTGGATTGTCATTTCTTTTCTGGTTATAGCTTATAAGCGTCATACCATGTATAGTTTCTCGAAAACGTAATTTCAACTTTTAACTTTCGATAATCACTTTATGTTCGGGTCATGCATGAAACGGCTGATAACTAATTTACGTACCTGTGCGGTACGTGTTTTTGCAAAATGCAACTGCAAAAAGAAAGCAAATCACACCACAACGCAGAGACAAAGATTTCTCAAATTTGTCGCTTATGTCTGTTAGCGAGCGCTGTAGGTGTTTTCTCGCGCGATTCAATCGATTTCGAGAGGCGAGAGTTCCGTGTCCAAGCAAAGTGGCGCAGGTCACGTGGTACCGGAAATTTGAATAGTAAAATGCCATTCGAATGATTTAATATTTTATTCCCTATTTGAATATTTTGCCCAGTCCTAGTGGCGACTGGAATACGTAAATCTTCAAAAAAAAAAAAAAATTCAAATTGAATTTAAATTCGAATCTGTGAAAGTTTTCTTTTTACGATCTTGTCAAATGAACAAAAAGTTGCTACACAAAGAATAACCATGTGGTTTTTCACGCATAGCAGTATAGCAGTTTTGTACACTGTACAGCACTTCTTACCGTGTTTCCCCGCAATTTAGTCAGGATTTAGATCCATTTTCTTTTGAAGAATAACACTATGTTTTTTTTGGAAGAGGTCTTTTGTGTTCATTCATCAAAAATAAAATTACATTGTAGAAAATCACAAGATGGGTCGCCATAAGCTGTGCTAATAAATAGTGGGTCCCAACTCTGAAAAGTTTGGGAACCACTGATCTAGAGTCAAGTCATGACCTAGGTCAAGTTGTCTACCACATTATAGGGGCCCCGACCCATAGACTCAAGTAATCAATTACTGTAACAGCTTTCTGTATTCGTATATTTATATGGAAATATTTCTATGATTGTCTTATAAATAGCCTAACATCAATAGTAACTGTGACAACTTTCATGCCAGTACACATTCGTACAAATTTGTTTTTAGATTCATGCAATTCATCACCTTGTCAAAATGGGGCTACTTGTCAATATTCGACCGTAGAGCCATATTACAATTGCACTTGTCGGCCAGAATACAATGAAAATACCTGTGAAGGTAAAGATATATTTTTTTTTTATATAATGAATTATATATATAAATCGTTTGAATGACGATGAATATCAGAATCTAACGAGTTCAAACTAAGACAATGCTACAAATTTATAGTGAAGATACCGATAACAGAATTCTATTTTTAAGATTCAATGAATTGCATGACAGAAATCTTCACAAAGATTTAAAGGATTTTATTCATGTCGTGTTTTGGTACCTGTACTTATTAAAATAGTTGAATTGACTGAGTTTTGAGTAATTGCAATTCTGATATTTCTCTGTTACATCTGTTAATTCTCTCTTCGAGCTCGTAAACTCATATGAGATAAAATTTATATTTTCGCTAGCGATGGGTAACCTACTGTTAATATCGCTCTTAGCTATTTATTGACGTAATGCCCTGATATGAAAGAAGCGAGAAATCCTTCCTGCCGTGACGCAAAGTGCAAATTGTATAAATAGCGTGGGTTTTAAAATTGCCTGTCAGATGTCTGAAAATGTCGACGAGAGTCAGACAGGTAAACGCCTGAGCCTTGCTCGGAGCTTTACCACAATAGCTGGAAAGAAATCAACGCGACAAAGAAAGCAAGATGAGTTACTCAGCATCTGTGTCCTCGACTCCTGCCAGAGAAGAACCCTCCACGGAGACGAGAAACGCAAGACCACGATCACTGTTTCTGAAAACCCAACTGGACCTCGACTTTCCTGGACTAATGGAGATACTCCGAAACAACAATAGCACAACGGATTACGTCAAATACATTAAAGGACTATACGAAAGCCGAAAAGGCACATGGATTATAACTTTTGCTGCCAAGTTAGACCAAAACTCTAGCTGCAGAGAGAAGTTTTTGAATGCCACCAATGATCAAATAAGAACAAATGATGCTCTGATCTCCGTTACTATGCCTAGCGGAGCTCCAGTACGAATATCAATAAAGGAAATACCTGAAGAAGCATCATACCCCAAAGGGGCCTCAATTATAAACCAACTTGGCTGTGGCAAAGTTAGGAACGCCGTCAGAAATTGGCACAAAGGTACTGACGTCTACAACGGCTTTACGTCTTTTCTAATAAATGACTTTAAGAAATATCGACTACCGGACTTTCTAACAATCAATGGAATTAGATGTAAGACCTATCTCCCCCGCGAAGAAATGTACACTCCAACATATGGGCGATGTCTTGAAATAGGGCATACGTTCATAAATTGTGAAAAAGAAGCAGTATGTCGATATTGTAAAAAAACCAGGTCACATAAGAAAGAATAGTAAACAAAAAGCAATGGATTATCCGACTCCCGCTAACCCCATTCAAGCTTGGCCATGCCAAAACAAAGAAGACCGCTAATTAACAACGTTACAAATTCACCCAGTAAAACCATGGAACACAGCAAGCAAAACAACGATAAAATTACACTTAATCAGGAAACCCAATCAACGGAATTAACGACGCCGACCAAAACAAAAGGAAATAAAGATCAAACGGAAGACCACCACCCTGCACCAATCGAGATATCTGAATTCTCATCAACATCAAGCCAACAGCTTAGGGAACTATCCGATTGGTCACTGTGCGAAGAGGTTGATGACCTCATCAGCCCGATATGTACACCAACGGCCCAGCCCAAAGCAGCTAATACCAGACAGGCTGCAAGACTAAAAAGAGCTCGACCATCAGAAATACGCCATTCAATCCGCCATTCAATTGCGGATATAACATATACTATAAGACTCTTGATAAGGACGATATATATCATACTATCTTCAAGCTAGGAACATTACTAATGGTCAAAGATGTCGACATGACCCAACCGGCAACTTACACCACGCACATCGGTGTGACAGTGTCGAAATAACGGTGGATAATCAAATTGTCAAGGTTACAAACGTGTATGCGCCTGCACAAAAGGGTCCGCTGAAAACCGAATTTTTCAAAGAACTATCGGGGGTGTTGGAACACTATTGCGGTTTTAACCAACTAATCGTTGTTGGCGATTTTAATAATGTGCTTGAATCAGTTGACGTCACGAACACCAATAACTTTGAGATGCGACCCCCTGAAAAACTCTTTAGAAATTTTATCCAATGCAACAACCTTAAAGATACCTTCAGAAATAGATACCCCAATAAGCGAATCTTTACATTCTATTCTCGCGGAAATAGTCGGAGGATAGACCGGATTTATAATTCAGCAAATTTGGACAGCGCCATCCCCGTAATTACCCACCTACCTAACACCGTATCGGATCATCTATTATGTCCGACAATAACGCTCGAACAAACGAAAAAACTTAGATGGGGGAGGGGATCATGGAGGAATATACGCTATACCATGATCAGACTTTTAGAAACATTATAAAATACATACCAAGCTGCGACCTTTGACCTGGATAATTTCGACACCCTACAAGAATAGTGGGATAATGTAAAACTCAAAATAAAGAAACAGTCAATAGCATATTCAAAAAACATGGCCCGAAACAAAAGAAACGATATCGCATTAGTCCGAAAAGCTCTCCTCAAACTAATTGACGAAGGGAAACCAGAAAACGCCATAAAAATTTGTAATCTAAAATCGCGACTTAAGACCTTTCAAGAACGACAAAATAGGCAAGATTCAATGATGGCGAAGATGAAAAACCTAGAAGAAGGCGAGAAGCCGACATCGACCTTCTATTAGAGAATAAGAAAAAGAGCGCAAAGGACGACTATCGACCAACTAATGAATAACAATCAATTAGTGGTAACGGGCCAAGAAGAGATCGTAACAACAATGGAGTACTTCTACACTGACCTATGGGGGAAAGAGAGCAATACGCAAGCGTTAAGCCAGATCTATTATATATCGCAAATTAGCCGAACAAAAATAACAGAAGAGGGAAAACATCACTATGAAGAGACCTATAACGGAAGAAGAGATATACAAAGCCATCAGGAACATGCCGAACAATAAATCGCCGGGGCTTGATGGCCTTAGCAAAGAGTCACACACTACATCACATTTTGGAATTCAATCAAAACTCACTTTATACAATTGATCAATAATATCTTCTATTTTGGCTATCTACCAAATTCTGCCAAAACAGCAAAAGTTAAACCCATATACAAGAAAGGTGACAAAAATTTACTCAAAAATTGACGACCAATAACTACTTTGAACACAGATTATAAGATTATTTCGAGAATTCTGGTAAAGCGCCTCGAGCCGATCCTGGATAATATTATAGGCAAAACGCAAAAATGCTCACTTCCCCTTAGGAGCATCGAAGACGTGCACTATAATACGGACGCGATCATAAGACATCGCAAAATGAACAATATTCCAGGGACATTAATTCTAATTGATAATTTAAAAGCTTTCAACAGGGTCAACCATGGTTTTATGGTGAAAATTCTACAAAATATTGGAATTGGAAATAGGATCTCTAATATGTTAAAAAGCATGTACACCGGAATCAGTAGCAAGGTGGATGTAAATGGTAGGCTATCGAATGAAATAATTATCCGAAGAGGAATTAGGCAAGGCTGTCCGATCAGCATGATGCTGTACGCTCTAAACACTGAGCCATCCGCCAGATCGGTTTTATCAAATAACAACATCCGCGGCATAAAATTAGGATCGTTCGAGCACAAGATCGACCAATACGCGGACGATGTCACATTCACAGGTCGCGATCAAACATCAATTAGCGAAATCTTTAAAGAACTGCACCGATTCGAAACTGCAACTGGACAAAAAACAAACATTGAAAAAACAGAAATACTTTGCCTCACAAGAATCTCTCATAAATTTATCTTCAACACACCATACCGGATCCATATAAAGAAAAACACCAAGATCCTCGGCATACATTTTGGAGAAATAGGGCTAGACAAAATGTGGAATGAAATCGTAAACAAATTTATTCGGACCCTCAATTATATAAAATTACGTCGCCTAACCTGGTATGGTAAACAAATAGTCATAAATTCGATATTAATGTCAGTTATAATATTCCACGCCAGAGTCAAAATAATCCCACAAAAAACTCTCAACAAAATTCAAACGGCATGCTTCAAATTTGTATGGTATCCCGAACAAATTGAGGCGATTAGCAGAAAAAATCTTCAAAAACTATTAAAAGACAGTGGAATTAACATAATCGACCTCCACGCAAAAGTGAGGGCATGTCAGGTGGGGAGAATGAGAACGCTGGCACTCGGAAGACCAATAACCCAATTCTGGCAATATGAGGCCCTCTATGCCTTAGAGTCTAAAATCAAAATTGTCAACAGCCAACTATATATCAATTCCATGCCCCACAGTAATGATGTCCCGCCTAACTGGGCAAATATCTTAGACATTTTCAAGCAAATAAACTTTACGCGAGCGGAATGGGAAACAGCAAGACATAAGGATATATACGGAAAACTGAAGACCGTAAACACCAACCAGAAACGGCAGGATACAAACTGGGAACAAGTCCATCTGCGCACAAATGCCCTCAGATCACATTTCACGAATGTTGAGAGGATATGTTCATACCGGATTGCCAGAGAAGGGTACCTATGTGGGGACCGTATCAAGAACATGGGGATTAGATATAAACCATCTGGCGCTCTCAAGCTGTTAAATTGCAAATTCTGCAAAGCAACAACAGATAGCGCTAACCGTCTTGTATACCACTGCAGCAAAGTCTCAACCTACATCATGGCGATCCTGCAAGTGTTAAATGATGTGAGTGGTAAATGTATTGCTATAACCAGAGACGAAATAATGTATAACACCTACAATGAACCACAACAAATATTCGTGACTAAATCTCTCGTTATACTGAAATACAACATCATAAAAAAGAAAATCAATTTGGATATATTGGACAAATACTTGGACCCAACGAAGATGGTATAGTGGAAACAACAATAGAAAACCTTTTAGATTACCTCACTTTAAAGGAAATAAAATTTCAAAATCTGCAATTCCTGGAGATTACAACGGACTGGAAGCAAATCTTAAACGGGTATTTGATGAAAGGTAACTATACTTTTCCAAACCAAGTCTCCCAAAACCGTCCTCCATAAACGGGAGCATAAACGAGCCTATACCATCTTCAAACCCACACGGAAATGATGAATCGAAAGCTTCACGGTGGATGTCATGCTGTGTGCGTTTTACACGTTTTCACATAGTGTATACGGAAGCCGGGTCGGCGGAAGTTGAGCTATGCTATGCATGGCATTGACAGAAGCCCTGGGCGAAGGTCCTGTTGTTTGACACATAGTATGTACCGAAACTCAGGGCTGAAGTTTTTGCCGTGTAGGGCATGGCAGACATGAAATCCGGGGTGGCGGAAGTCGTGCTGTGCCCTGCATGGTATACACAGAAGCCCCGGGAAAACGTTGTGCTGTGACATACAGCATGTGCCAACCGCCGGGGTGGAAGTCTGTGCCATGCTATGGCGCAGCTAAGACCAAAGCCTCCCTATTTGTATGACTGCGGCTTACGCAGTGGCATGCATATGAAGCGTTATAACGATAAAGACTCGGATATGACGTGTCTTTTAGACACTGATCCGAAACTGGGAAAATTCTGATCCGTAAACAGTTTATAAAAGAAAAAAAAAAAAAGACCCAGACAGGAAATCTATAACATTAACTCATTTATAATGACTTATTATCGGTTTAGCATGTATATTCAGTCATACATACCATCCCCGGCGCTGTGATGTTTTGATAAATATGATTTCGAGGCTTTCGACTGCACCATACGTAGCAGAGGTATCGAGATTTTTTGTATGTAAAAAAAACGTAAAATTAATGATAATTTTCACGCGTAACTGCGCGTATTGAATTGTTTACGTCGTTCTACGCGCATTTGCGTCGAGAAAAGTAACATTTGATAATTCTGCAAATACAATTGTGAATTCCAGAGTAACCATTTATGCTATAATAGTCGTTTTGGTATTGTTATGTTGGGAAAAACTTTACGAAAACGTTGAAATAAAAGGTAATTATCTAGGAGTTAATTATTAACCCTCTACTGTACACAGAATATCCCAAGGTCAAATTTTTTTGAGGGAATTTCTGAAATTTTTTCACATGAAATTTTTTTTTGGAGGAGTGTGTTTTAAAGAGATATATTCCTGAATAGAACTCTAGCACAAGCTTTTAAAAAGCCATGGGTGAAGCTTTATGGCTCAATGGTTGACAAAAAAAGTAATTTTAAAAATACCCATGCAAAATGGCTAGGTAGGGGTTTGGGCGGCGAGAAGGTACATTCATATCAAATAATATGAAACATCAGCAAAGTGTAATTTAATTGTTTATTTACTTTTTGTCAGAACTAAAGTACACGTTAAATGGAAACTGCAAATACCATGTCAACTTTTACAAGAAGTTAACATCCGGTGAAGCAAATACAACTTGCAATAGTCTTGGAGGAACATTAGCGATGATGAAAACAGGAGAAATACAAGATTTTGTTGAAAGTCAGATAATAGCTCAATATGGTGAGGGAGGCACAATTGAATTTTGGATTGGAGCCTATAAACCAAATACCAATTGGTTGTGGGTTGATGGTACGCCCATTGCTGACGGCAACGGGAAGTGGGCGTGGACTGTAACAAAACAAGGAAATGGGTCTTTGTTTATGAGTTCTTACAGGACAACGAGGGACAATATGAAATGGTATACTAATGACGGCTCTTCAAACCGGGGATATGTTTGCGAGGTTTCAAGTAAGTTTTAGTTTCTACTGTCAGAGCTTTATTTTTTAATTAGTGCTTATTAGTGCCTTCTCCCAAAATTATTTTGTATACTTGTTTTTAAGATTCTTCTTTATTTTTGAACTGCGTTTTTTTATTGTCCTATATTTATCTACAGGAGAAACTAGACATAAAATGTTATGAACAGATGTATGCTTGTACCGTATAAAGTACTAACGTTATGCACAATATGGCGTTTTTAATCTGTCGCAAAGACATGTTCTTAATCCCCGCAATTCCTAATCATTCCCAAGCAAATGTGTTAATTTCAAATTCATATAAAAAATACCTTTAAATATCCAAGGGTGTTTGTTACGTTGGCGAGATACCTACCGCACGTTAGCGTGAGATCTACCTCCCGGTAGCACTTTATCATGACGTATAACGCTGAATTATACCTTACGGCTACGCGATAGACCTAAGGTTGCACCTCGGTAGGCTGCATAGGGCGGTAGACTTCATGCTTTGCTTTAGCGTGATGTCTACCGCTGCGTTCTTCCTTACGCGATAGACCTCATGTTGCACAACTGCTGTTTAAGATTGTTGTGATATTAAAATAGATTAGTCTTTCTAATCAGTTGGAGATATTATTTTGTTCACCCAAGTTATAAATAACTCTTTCCAGCTTATAGTGGCCGCGACAGCGTGTTGGGTCCAAAATCGAGGCACATAAATTAGCACTGATTCCAAACAACAATAAAGAACAGTAAAATTTCATATTACTTTTTTTGCAGTTGAGCAGAAATGCATATCAACTAACTGTGGATTAAAAGGTACCTGTATGCTTACCGGGTGTCAAGAACACTGCAAGTGTCTACCGGGATTTATTGGAAAGCTTTGCGAAACAAGTAAGAATCATACTTTTTCAACTGCATGGTCATAGTATCGGATTATTCAATGAGTTTCATCGGAGTGTGTGTTGTAGGCCTATTGGGAATAACTAAGACTTTAGCTATTCCAAATTTTCACGTCATCTTGTATCAAGCTTACCATAAAACCAAGTAATACCACACGCTTGAATAAAAGGCTTATCTTTGTCGACGTCCTTGTCCTTTTTACTAGCGAATATTGATTCACATTTCAATAATAAAAAGTAGAAAGCAAGGTAACTTTTGAGTTAAAATAAACGAAAATTCATTTTTCCCACGTGACATGTTAGTTAGTAGTAGACACCTAATAACAAACCGCCTTTTGAACCAAACAAATTATTCTACTTGAAGCTATTAGGTTTTGTTATGTTCAGAACAAATACAGCTCACTGCAACAAAATATAACTACACCATATATGTGAATGAAAGTTTCATTGCTGAACTGAAGGTGATCAGTATTGATGGACTCGTACGTATTCGGGTTTATAAAAATAACGATTTGAAAGAAGTCATTGCTTCGCAACACAATGCTAGTGGATCAGTAAACTTTACGATTGGACCAATTACCCAACCAAGTACTGGGATAAATTACACCTTCTACGCAAGTCCAGAATCAAATATCTACTCCTACAATTTTACAACTTTTGTCCGTGTTGTAATTGAAGGTATGAATTAGCGATCAGCCGTTTAGTATAACTGCTATTTAATTGGATTTTTGAATATTACAACAATATTATTCGGAAGCAAAAATCAAATATATATAATGTGGGTTTTACATTTTGAAAACTTGCTAATAAATCTGTAACATCAGAAACAGTGTGTGTGATGATAGAACGTGCAATACTTTAAATCAACTCAATTGCTTAACTGCTGCTGATGAGATATCTATCTACATTTTTCTTAGCTCCAGCATCTATCACCTCCGTCACTCCACAATCTGTAACTATACCGATCGAAGCAGATAAGAAGAAACTAACCTGCGATGCATCAGGCGTGCCTATCCCAAGTGTCCAATGGTACAAAGGTGATCAACTGATCAAGAACGAAATCGAAATCGGTGTCTACCAAACAACATCGCCCGGTCATGCTTTTTTGCGTATCGATAAAGCAACAAGTAATGATGTCGGGATATATACATGCTTTGCATTTAACATAATAAACGGCGCAACCAAGAAATCGAATCAATCAGCTGTGGTACGAGGTAGGCTAATTTCAGAAAAATAAATTTCGAAAATTAGGATCTCAAATATTAATTTAATATAAGTTCAACGGAGATCATACGACGAATAACTTACTTATCAACAACCAATCTATCTCGAATACAGTAGTCATAAAATTGGATAAGAGCATGCTGTGTAGAGGAAGTCAATGTCAACAATATTTCATTCTTATAAGATCATATCAACTACCGATTCTTACACATTTTACATTTACGGCAAAAATGATTAGACCTAAATTTCAAATTTCGTCGCCTTCAAAATCTCAAAATAAAGCATTGTAAACAGTATTTGAATTTTCAAAGACGCATTTATTTGAACTGTTTACAATGAAAGCTAGTAGTGAACTTCCCAGTGAGTGCCATTTTTTTGCAATTTTCATTCTTTTTTAGGTAAAATTTTATTGGTTCAGTCGACGGTTGCAAAAACATCAAACGGAGTTGCTTCTTTGACTTGTACATTTGAAGGATATCCGCTGCCTCATATTATTTGGAAGTGGCATCTTCCAGAGAATGTGAAAATAATTCCAAATGAGAACATAGCAATGTTTAAAGAAAGCATTTTGAATGACACCCTGAATCCTTTGCAAACGAGCACAAGTCAGCTTAACATAACATTAGTCGAATATCTTGGCGTAACAAATTTTTCTTGCTTGGCAAAAAATAAATATGAAGAATATACCGATAATGAAATATTGTTTGAACTTAACAAAAGTAAGTAACTGAAAAACAGATCAAATTAATTTTAAAAAATATAAACTATTTACATAAATGTATTTTTCTATATAGATGTGGCCTTAAATTCAATTTCATCGTTTCATCTTTACGGCAAATCAGAGCCAGACAAAAGAAATTATATTTTCGCAAAACGGTACTGCCACTCCTTAGGTAAAACACTCGCAATTATATCAAACAATCAGACTCAAGAACTACTCAAAACAAAAGCTAACAATCTTGGGATCACAACTTATTGTGAGTAAATATTTTATTTAGTTTTATAATAATAATACTTCAAGTACTCACAGATTCAAACATAAATGAAATTTATACTATTGCGTGAATGGATTACAAAAATTTAGAAGTGTTTTATTACAATGAGTCAGTTCTACTTTTAGATTGCTTTTTTTCAAACGAATATATTATATTATTCATCCATTTTTAACCATTCTTATTGTAATACTGTTTAGTGTATCTTGGAGCCCAAAGAAATGCAACAGATAGTCAATATGTTTGGAGGTGGAATGACGGATCTCTGTTGTACAACGAAACAAAATACGGACCGTGAGTATTTCTCTGTTGAAAAAAAATTGGTAGTTGCAGGCAACTAACATCATTAAGTTGGATTACTGATGGATGTCTGTTGGTTTGTTGTAGAAGTTTGTTGTCTATTATATGGACCATTGTATCCAGAAAAGGTAATTTCTCCAAGTTTTCGATCCCCGATATCTATATTAATTTGCAGTCGTCAATGAATCGTAGATATGTTAGCGGATTTAGTGGGGATTTTTCAAGTATTTCTTCTTCTAAAATTGCCATGAAACAGCATGGGAGAAATTTATAAAATTTGCAAACTATTTCTATCCAACAAACTCGAAACGGAACTCTACTCGAAACCAACAGACATCCATCAGTACCTTTTGCCGTCATCCTGCCACCCGAAGCATATACACCTGAACATTCCCCACGGTCTTGCAATCAGAATCAGACGAATCTGCTCAAATCTGGACTTTTTCAACATACATAGTGAAAATTTCAAACAACATTTGATAAACAGGAATTATCTCGAACACCTACTATAACTAGATAAATCCATCGACCGGGCGAGAAAGACAGACAGGCAAGAAATACTCGTACCAAAAGTGCCTAAAAAACGAAAAGACCAAACACGGCTTGTAACCACATACCACCCATTTCTCCCACCAATTAGGAAAATTTTCGAGAAATACCTGTATGTCTTACATCGTGACACCAGACTACAAAAGTTATTCCCAAATTCCCCCATAATAAGTTATAGGAAATGCCCGACTCTTAGGAACTTGCTAGTGCGCGCCAAATTGAAACCAACATCAAAAACTAACAAAATAACAGGATTTACTTAATGCAAAAGAAAAGTGTGCACAACCTGTCCGCACTCAATCCAGGCCAATACTTCAGGAGTTCATCAACAAACAAAAAATACCAAATTTTGAGAATTATCAGCTGCAACACTTAATATATTATATACCTAATTATGGGCAAAAAATGTCAATTACAATACGTAAGCGAAAGCGGTAGGAAACTGAAAACCAGGATCTCAGACCACATAAGCGATATCCGAAAAAAGGCCCCAACACCGGTTGCAAATCATTCCAACAGCAAGGGCCACAGCATGGAGGATTTTAGTGTCTTGGGGATAGACGCACTCACCAACTGTGAGTTATACAGGAAAAACAAAGAACACTTTTGGATCAACAAACCAAGAACCTTGCAACCACAAAGAATCAACATAAAATACTGAAACTCAAATGAAAAGACTTTAAAACAAACGCAAACAACAACAAAGCAAACAAAAGGTTCAAACGCAAACATTGGAACATATATAAATGGACAAACCTGGAAACACCCAGTATCAATTTCTGAATTGGCACAGTAGATATAGACCTATCCGACCAATGTATAATGTATTTCTGTAATTTTTATCCTACAATTTTTAACTAATTACTGATCTTTATTATTTTTTGCAGCCATATTTTGTTTTATCTGAAAAAGTTAGACTATGATCTAACGAAAGCTCATAAATATACTTGATATTTCATGAAAAGAGATTATGTTCTTTTATTCATCTTCATAATACTATCTCAGTCACGCATCCTTGTGGCAACAGCCACATACGGATCTGGAATAGAAAGTAAACAAGGAAAAAGGACCTGCAGTTCAATACACAATACCCTAGTACACCCCAGATTTTTTTTATCAGTATTTGTTTAAGTTTTTACATCATTTTATGCACCAGCAGAGGCCAACAAACTACATTTATGTTATAGATAAATTCCCTTTGAAATTCAAAATAAATTTACTTTATGGATACCCTGTATATAATATTTCATGTATACGTTTCAATTCAGATGGAAGTCAGAATATGGTAATATTGTAAATGAAACGTATGTTGCTTGGGGAAACGGTAGACCGTCAACTAATACGAATTGTCTTGTAATGAGGGAAACTTTTCAATGGCGATGGGCTGACGGAGACTGTGCAAAAGCAAGAGGATATATTTGCGGGGGACAATGTGAGATAATAATGTTTGCGTATCTAAGTAAGAATTGGAAAATAAGTGAACCCAAAAATAATATATATATATGTATACAGTTACACATATATTGGTCCAATTAACATCAAAATCATCTATTTATCATAAATATGTATGGTTGCAAAGAACCTTTGATAATAATGATAATAAATTACAATTTCAACAACTTTACTTCATCGATTAAAGATAAAGAAATATTAACTATAGATTTTAAATATAATGCTATTTTATAGAATTTCATATGATAAGATCCAAAACTAACCGTATTTGTCTATAGTGGAGGGGATTCCTCTTGACTTTCATGTAAATTTGGCAAAATGCTCTTCAAATATCACTATCCAATGGACTCCGTCGAAGAACGCATTGGGAGTCACACACAGGTTTGTGCGTTTTGAGTTTTAAGTGAAAATTATTCAGCGATAAGAAAACTTTCTGAAATTTGATTGCATCGTAAATGACGAATTTATGGTGAATTTGTTTCAGCATTAGTAAGGATTTTCTGTCGACCGATGCGATTGAAATAAATTTTGAATGACAGGTGTATGGTGGCCCATCGTTGTCACGTGTAAAATTTAAAAAAAAATGAAAAAATAAAATGAAAAAGCGAAAATAGAAAAAATAGTTGTGAAAAAACATAAAAATAATTGAAAAAAAGAAATGAAAAAAAAATTGAAATTAAAAAAAAAAATTGAAAAATAAAACAAACAAAAAAAATTAATAAAAAAATTAAAATTAAAAAAAAAAATAAAAAAAAAAAAAAAATTTGAAAAAAAAAATTGGATAGAAAGAAAATAAAAAGGTTGACAATGATGGTCCGCCTCGTGGCCCATCGTTGTCACGCGTTTTTATTTTTGGAAAATTTGATGCTGCTTGGGACCAACGTTGTCAGGCTTAATCCTACACGCACAAATGTGTTTCCTGGGTTTCTAACTCACTACTGATTTTCATGAGCAATATCCAATAAATTCAACATGAAAATGTTCTATAAATTCTCCATGCTACAAGTTCAACCACAAGCAATATATTTATAATAAGGATAAGAGAATATAGAATTGGATACGAAAATTTGTTTTTACGTGTAGAAGGTAATTTAATTGGAAAATGCTGCTTAACTGCTCAGACACTCGTGCGATGCCGGTACGGTATCGTCTGACCGTACCGGTACCCATGCAATCACTCGTGAAAGAATGGGAGATGATGAGTGATTGTATGGCTACCGGTACGGTCAGACGCAAAGCGACTATAACCGACTACCGGTATTTGGTAAGACGGTACGGTACCGGCATCGCGAGTGTCCAGACAACTGAGTAGTTAAGCAGCATTCTCCAATTAAATTACCTTATACACGTAACAACAAATTTTCCGAATTTTCGTATTCAATTTTATATTCTCTTATCATTATTATAAATATATTACTTCTTGTTGAACTTGTAGCATGGAGAATTTATAGAACATTTTCATATTGAATATTGCTCAAAAAAATCAGTAGTGAGTTTGAAACCCAGGGAACACATTTGTGCGCGTAGGATTATGCCTGACAACGTTGGTCCAAGCAGAAGCAAATTTTCTAAAAATAAAAACGCCTGACAACGATGGGCCACGAGGCGGACCATCGTTGTCAACCTTTTTATTTTCTTTTTATTCAATTTTTTTTTTAATTTTTTTTTTTTTAAATTTTTTTTTTTTTTTTCGTTTAATTTTTTTTTTTTTTTAATTTTAATTTTTTTTTAAATTTTTTTTTCAAATATTTTTATGTTTTTTTACAACAATTTTTTTATTTTCGGTTTTTTATTTTATTTTTTATTTTTATTTTCAATTTTACGCGTGACAACGATGGGCCACCATACAGGTGTTACAACAAATTTAATAATAAATACTTTCGGTTGAGATTATTTTTACTTTTCCTCTACATATAATACAGGCTTCAAATCGAGCGCGTGTCCTCAATGAAAGTGGAAGTCATTAACAATACCGATATTACGCCTCTTGGACAGAACGCAATAAACAATATGTTTGTCGGGTTGAATTTCTCAACAACTTATAACGTAAAGGTGCGTAACGTAAATTAGATGTTATATAAGAATAGATAGATCCCAGAAATAGGTCGTTGAAGGGTAAGTGAGATCTAAAGTTCAAAAGTGTAATTTAAGCTCTTTGTTGTCAAAAACAGTTTGCTCAACTCAACAATATACATTAATATCACATAGATAAAATCATACGTTACTAAAATGCGTCGAAAACGAAGAAAAATGTGATTACTAACAAGCTAAATCAACAACACAAACAACTATATTACCTTATAAACGTGTTTTTATTGTCATCAGGTTATTGTATGTCCCAAGCTGTGCAAATATCCACACATTACTACGAAGACATTAACTACGGATGCAACAATACCTGGGCCTGTAAAAGCTTTCAATATGACACACGTAAAAGAAAACAACACTTGCCTTATTCAATGGAAGATGGACAACGCTCATGGAATTACGGAATTTTATGTATGTATAAAAACAACAGGTTATTTTTAAAAAAAAAATTCGTATCATTTATGTCTAAATGTTTAAACTTAACCATCAGTTGAACAATATGAATGATATTTTTTTATTGAGTCATTGGCATTATGTACTTTCAATTAAATTGACATTTTCAAGATATAATTACTCTCTACCGTTGATGCCTGTAATATAATTTAAATATTAGCGACTAACTTTACTTCTTCTACAGGTGAAAGGAACATCATCCGTTGTCCACGCAGCATCTACAAAATCAACAAATCAACAAACTGTTTTCGTAAAAAATATTTCATCGGAAGAAAGATATTTCATGTTTTCCAACATGTCATTTAATCGAAACTACATATTCAGTATTTCTGCTCGGACATGTGCTGGTACTGGACCGGGTATATTTGCTGTCGGAAATTGCAAGACAGAGAGAGCAGGTTTGAGCAATTTAATATATAATCTACCCAAATGATTTGATTTGTGCGGGACTAACTACTTAACCGTCTTCTAATCTTTTGTGCCGACGGATCCGTATGCATATAATGCAAGGATGTTGTAGCAAAGTAAATATAACTATCCGATAAGATAACTAAGGTCAGACAAAACGTTACAGAATTATATTAGTGATAGAGTGCAGCAAGACTATTGAATGAATTATTATAATCTAGAATATAGATTGTGACAATGCTTCAGTACAATAAATACCGGATTACAACCTCATTAATGGAAAATTAAATTTGCTTGGCAAAGTGGTACCTATTTAAAGTAGAGGACTTTATGTAAAACTGGTCTAACAGTCGTTGTATTTTAGCACCAGCTATAGTTCCTTCTCCGATTGTGGCCACTGATTCAGGCGGTGATGGAACGGTTCCCATTAGGATCAATTTACCGGACGAAAGTAATGGACCTATCAGGTTATTTTAAGTCTTTGTTAAAAAATAACTCGCTTTAGATTTTTATTTGGCACGAAGGGGACCTATTCTTATTGTTGCTCTTGTAAAACAAAACGCTTTTCTTCTCACCTACACTACCAATTGCTCTGAAATTTTCAGTGATTAAAGATTGGTGTAGTCGCCAGAAAGCTATTAGCCTACGATCATTTATTTTAAATAGATTCAATCACTTTACCGCATATGTAAAAATTTCACAGTTGCATATTTGTTATTGTCGTATTCAAACCTGAAAAATCGAATTCGATGACATTTGAAAGCGCAGAAAATCTACGAAATATAAAGGGCAAAACTTTGAAGACTAATGAAGCTTTCATCGCTCTTGCGATTTCCAGGTAATTTAACAATTCTTCCCTTCCTTTATTTGATTTACGAGTCTCCAGCTATCTTTTATAATCATGACTAGAGATGTACCGATGTATCGGTATCGATGTATCGGTATCGGCAATATCGGCCATTTTTTCGGTATCGGCCATGTATCGGTATCGGTTATATTAAGGCCGATATTACCGATATATTTACCTTTTTGAAATGGTCCAGAATGTTTTAACAGATAAGTTGGAATACTACTTTTTAATTTATTTTTGTCTGGAGAGATCGTGAGCTATGAGCCATACATGTCCCCACCCCTGCGAGAGAACAGGATTCACGTGTTTTTAGCTATTTATCAGCTAAACTAGCTCAACTAATTTGGCTATTTTCGCTGTCAAATTTTTATATTGACATTTTTAATATTACATAGTTTTTATGAAGAAATATATCAACACAGCACATAACAAAAAGCAACTAGGCGCCCAGTTTTAAATCATACAATGGAATTGGGGTCCTTCCTTATTAACGGCACATGGACTTTTGGCACGGGTATAAATTCTGACTGTTTGTCGTCAAGTACGAGTGTCATTTAGTCCGTCGACATCGATAAACTAAATTCCGACACAATTATCCCACTACACAGGTATTAATTTTAATTCTGCTTAACTACACGATTTCTTTATAAATATATTGACTTGACCGCCTAGCCCTAATCTGTCTCAAAATATAGGATAGCAATTGTAAAATATCATAAAATAGTGAAGTAAAAAAACATCCTCAACGGTTATCGGTGGGCCTTCTTTTTGTCGATGCTGATTGATATTCTTTCATGTTGGCTTTGACTTATTGCGTCGACGATTACGATTAGCCACTAAATTAAATATTTGTAAAATGCTTTTAATTTGAACGTAGGACGGCGGCGCTAGAATGTGTGGGTGATATTCGATATTCTTTTAAACACGAATAACGATATTCGAAGCTCGCGATATTAACATTAAATTCAAATTGGACATCCCGGCTTATGAGTTTTCTAATTGAACACCGAGATTACTAGCGTTACAGTACAATGTATCTTAATCAGTTACAGCATATGGATACCAAACATTAATTTCATATTATGTGATATATATATCTTTTTTTTCGATCTGAAATAATGTGTACTATGAACAACGCTTAAAGACCATTGTTTTAACCCGTCTGCCCTACACAGCATACCTAATTAAGTAATAATTACATAGTATCGGTATCGGAATATCGGTAATATCGGCCTTTTTGTAGTATCGGCGTATCGGTATCGGCGTTTTTAGCTGGTATCGGATCGGTATCGGTATCGGCGGCAAAAGTGGTATCGGTACATCTCTAATCATGACACCCCTGACATTATTTTAGTGTGAATGCACATAGCCTACATACAAAACCATCAAACTTTTTCTTCCAATTTTTTAAAAATACATATATACTAATATAATATGAAAAATTTTGATGCTAGGTAATATTTTTAATTATTTTTAACCAAATTTACATATCTAACCGTATTCAAAAACAATCATTTTCGCCCATTCATTATTAAAAAATCGATCGAACATATCACTGTCTGAAACTCCATAAGGCTAATTAATATATCTCATTACAGAGCAAGCATTTCAAACGAAATCGGAAACATGATGTATATAGCAAGAACATTGGGTGATGAAAGCACATCCGATTGCAACATATATCATGTAATAGAAGTGAATCGGATAAAACGAGAAGCTAGTTTCGATGGAAATATTCAAGCAAATAACTTGAAATTGGGAAACGAAGCTGAGTACAGGTTCCTATTGTTCTTGTTTATTTGGATTGCTTTTCTATGGATGACGTTAACTAAACACTAATTATTTCAGCTACTACGTTGTAACTTCAACACCAGGAGATGGAAATAAAACGCTGATCAAAGCGAGTGAAGTTTCTTATTTTACCAAAATTTCGCCTACGTCTCGTAAGTCTGAACAAAATAATTTGCTAACATTTTGCCAAAGTAAAAAGTTTAATATCTCGTATTTTACCTGCGTATGTTAGAAACTTGCTAACATAAAGATAAATCTTGTTTGCAGTGACGCTCGTTATAATTATTATAATCGTCTGTATTGTAATTGTTGGAGTTGGAATTATCGGGATTTATTGTTATAGAAGGTAAGTGATGTTTGTTTTCAAGTCAACCAAAATTTTACCTTTGTGTCAATGATTTAGAGATAAATATAAAAATAAAAATTAAGTAAAAATATAAAATAAGTATAAATATAAAAATTCCCGATACCACCACTTATATTTGAAATGAGTGAAACTAGAGCAGAAAATGACAAAAATACACTGTAAGTGAGTGCACAACAAATATGAGTCTAAAAAAAACTATCAAAATAAGTGAATAAATCGAGAAAACGTGTCACGTTTGAAGTTTGTCATTGAGATTTGTGTATACAAATCCAGAGTCTTGTCCATGGGACACATTTTTATCTCCTGTAACATAAAAATTTATGCCTACTCCGTCCCATGGGATCTAAAAATCCCGTTGGGACGAGCCCGCTTCTGTTAAATAAAAAAGGCTATGATTATTCATCCTATATTCTTCCTCAAAATAAATAATAGATAAGGATATAAAAAAAATCTCGATGAAAAGCGCACAAAATAAAAAAACCAAATGTATAGTTACGACGTTATTACGTTGCCATGGAAAATAAAAATGTATGCTGTCCCATTCATTGAGACGTTTCCCGTAGATATAACAATCCCAAGCCTGCCAATCCACGAGATACCATTTTGATTCTGAATGTTATGATTCTTGAGTTATCAATGACGTATATTATTATGTCACTTTGCACAGGAAACTTGGTCGAAAGAAAATGTTCATAGATGACGTGAATATGCATGAATTACAAGATAATGTGAATGATGGTAATTTTGATTTATGGCTTCATGAAAGTAATCCAGTTGTACTCTGCTAGTCTGAAGGCTCAGATTTTCAGTTATGAGTTCTATAAACGAATTAAATAAATGACTTGTACAATTTAGTTTAAGCTACATACCAAATGCATTTCCTTTTTCTAAGATCATTTGTACGCAAATATAGCAGTGGATAAAATGGAACCGAGGTCACCTTACGATATTCCACTGGAGCAACTTCTTGAAAGGTACAATCGTTTAAATGAAAAAGATGGTGCAAAATTTATAGAAGAGTTTCAGGTACGTTTAACATGATAGACACAAACACAAATAATTTTTTGCACGCTAAATTTTAATTGTCGTCAATTGATACAGAATCTTAAATCAGACGCAAAAGGACTGAATTACCCCACAACAGTCGCTTCCTCTGAATCACTGAAGGGCAAAAACAGATACAAGAATATACTACCCTGTAAGTTTATGATATTTTGGACTTATGATATCAATTCCTAAAATCAAATGTATACTTAAAATGCGATAGGCAAGCTTCAAATAAAATAAATAAAAAATGTGATCTTCTGGCAATGTTTTCAGATATCCAAATATACATTGTGTTCATAAAGTTCCTTTACTGTTTTTAAGTTTGTTATGAGTCAGTTCTCAACATATCCTCAATATAACCAGGTTTGTTGTTTCCAATCAGTAATTGCTCAAATATGATAAATCTGTGAGGGCCAAAACAATATATGGTATAGATAAAAATCCCTTTGCAATTTTGAAAGACTTTATAGTCACCCTATATAATATATACAGAGTGGCCCAAAAGTAGGTATACAGTTATTTTATTTATTTTTTATTACCTTCCAAGCAGCTAGAAAACTAATGTAATTTTACACTAGATTTATTATTATATCTAAAAAAATAAGCAATTTTTGTGGTACCCAACACGTAACATAAAGTAAACTGCAAGTAGCTTCAAAGCATATAAAATAGTTTGATAACTGTATACCTACTTTTGGGCCACCCTGCATATAGTATTGCAGAATGAAAACTAGTATTGTAGAATAGTCAATTGTCAATTTGAAATATGTTGTTTCTGATTGCAATGTTTATTTCAACAGCTGATTTATCGCGAGTGCTTCTTGATGGGGAAGGAAATATGAGCTACATTAACGCTTGCTACATTAACGTAAGTAGTACTCATTAAATGTTGCAACGTGAAGTTTTTTGGAGAAATTCGTTTCAATAAAGACTGTTTTAATCTATTTTTTTGCAAGGGATTCACTAAAGCAAAGAAGTTTATTGCTACACAAGGACCGTTGCCAGGTACAGTGAAGGACTTTTGGAGAATGATTGTTGAGCAGAAAGTATCCTGCATCGTCATGTTAACGAAATGTGTGGAAAATGGAAAGGTGAGAAAGATTACTACTTGATAGAGCAATTAAACTTGTCTCAGTCTAAGTCTTTTTATATGAATACAAAAAAAACAAAAAGGCTTCAGATTTAACGATGCACAAAATATTTGAGAGGTTTGAAGAGAAATGTCTTTTAGTCCCTTTGACGTGAGTCCACCGAAATTTAATATTCCATATTGAATTACATCAAAATATGTGAGTTGATTGAATTCCAAAGCCGATGAACAAAAAAATAAAAAAAATAGAATAAATATTTATTATTAAATGAACATTTCATTACAGAAAAAGTGTGAAAAATACTGGCCTTCTCAAGGTTCGCCTAAACAATTTGGAGATGTATATGTTGAAAATATAGACGAAATATTCACTGGTTGCTACAAAATGTTTACAATAACAATCACAAAAAAGGATAAACAGGTGAATGATCAATAACATATTATAAATTATTTCAAAGCCTTATTGTAATTCCCAAATAATATAGACAAATTTCGATTGTTACGATATTTATATATGATATATAGACAGATGGACTAGGTCAAAATGTACAAAACGAAGAGCTTCCCGAGGAGCAAATGCCGCTAAAATTAAATCTTGTCGTTCACAACAACCCTACTCACCTAATTTTGTTTGTTAGCAATCATTCAATTTCATCAGAAAGAAAGAAAGTAAGGAGTAGAATGTCTTTTTTATGTTTACGAAGCTTTTTCTAGAATATAATAAATAATTATAATTAAAATAAGATTATCATCATTCATCAATTTATTCAATAGAGTATGAAAGTAGTTCTGCTCCAATACCTAGATTGGCCTGATCACGGAGTGCCAGTTACAACAACAAATTTGATGAGATTTCATGGAATTGTCAAAAAACACCAATCAAATGCACCTATAGTTGTTCATTGCAGGTAAAACATATACATTTTTATTCAAGGCGTATACACGCATTTCGCTCTAGTAAAAAAGCCCTCGTACAAACAGCAACCGATGTGTAAGCTATTTTTAGAGGAATTGGCAGCTTTCCGATTTGGCATTGTATGTCCGATTCATGACACCATGCTGACGTGTACATATTTAACTTCCGGCTAATCGAAAAGAGCGGAAAAACCCTTGAATTATAGAACATTTTCTGACGCATTCAGGAAAGTATTGAGAATAGTTATTGTTTTACTTTTTTTTGTAAATATTAACGTTAACAATTTCAGTGCTGGAGCGGGAAGAACTGGCGCATTCATAGCATTAGATTTTTTGCTTCAGGAGAGTGAAACACTTCGATCGGTTGATGTTTACAATTGCATTTTAAAGCTGAGGGAGCAGAGAGTAGATATGGTGCAAACATGTGTAAGTGCCTAATTATATAAAATACTGAGTAATCCACATCGTGCTATACGATTCTGCGAACTTTCGTTATATATAATGGACATAAACAACGGGAAACTTTTACTCTTAACTTATTTATTACATATAAATTTTCTCATCAACAACTCAAACCAACTAGGTAAATTGGTGTGTAAACGCTAATTTAGCAATGTCTTTGTCCTTTCAATTTGTGAAGGCTGCTAGACTATATCAAATACGAAGCAATGTCGCGGTGCATAAGCTTATCAATTACTCTGGACCAACTTTATGAATTAGTGTGTAACCTTTAATCAAGCGACATTCTTGTAGTTAAATATTTTAATTTGTGATTGCTCTTTGACGATATCAAATTACATTTCTATGTATCTATCATGTTTCGATATTTTTTGTTAGGATCAATATATCATGGTGCACAAGCTTATTTTGGAGAATTATTTGTTTGGAAAAACGGATGTGAAATCGGAGAAACTGAATAGTTTTCTGGCCAGGTAATCAGGTTTTACAAAATGTGCTGATCAAATAAATGGAAATGTAAACTAAATGAAATCATAGAAATTGCACTGTAGTTAAATTTTCATAAGTTAAACAGTCTTTTTGATTATTAACTTATTAATTAGCATTGTTTGCAACTTTTCATTCACTACAGAGTTTCTTCTGATATTGGGATTTTGCAAAAACAGTTTAACGATCTTGTTAGAGTAGGACCAGTGGATCAGGCAAAGCAGGGAGAGGTGGCAAAACAACCAGAACTGAACAGAAATAAAGAAGTGATACCTTGTAAGACAAATTGTGAAGTCGAACAGGGCTATTTGTACATATCAGCTTCTGCAGAGAATCAGAAGTTTTACAGCGCCTTTTATCGAAATAACGCAATGTTCTTACTCATAATATCGGTTCATATTCAACAATACCTACATACATATTCATTATCATACCGCATAAGATGTTACAAATTGTCAATATTTGTTTGATGAATCCTATATAGTTCCTCATTATATTTTTAGTTAGAAGAAACAACATTGTAATAGTCCGCAAACCGACTGAATCAGAAACTCCATGTCTGAATGCATCAAAATTAGAAGTAAGAAATGTTTTTTAACTTCAACATTTATGGGTCAAACAACAGATCACGTATATTATACGGCGTAAAAGATATGATCAATATTAAGAATTTCTTTAAATTTGCAACGTTGTTGAAACGTTTCATTTTTTTCAGTCGTATGATAATGCTTCAAAATTAATTGCTGCACAAGGTCCTCTGAAACAGACAATTGGTTTCTTCTGGCGTGCAATTCTCGACGACAATATTAACACCATAGTGATGCTAACGGAGTGCAAAGAGAATAAAAAGGTAGATATTTGTCAAATCATGAACATTCAAAGCTATTTATAGACTTGATGAACAAAAAATATTATCCTATACAATCTACATGACTACATTTGCATGCTCCAAACCAAAAAACCTTACAATAAAAGTTCTAAGTAATACTTGCCGAATAAATACAAACGTATAAATTATTTTGGGACCTAAAATATTACACCAATGAAAACACTGCCCAAATGCATCAAAAAAAAGAAGGGTATGGAATTCTGTTTCAAAATTAGTTTTTCGATGAATCAAATTGAATCAATTTTAGAAAAAAGATACCTCCCAATGTCTTCTCCGTGATTATTCAACCAAGAAAAATTGATAAACTAGTACCAAAAATATCTCTCGTTTCTAGTACTGATTTTCGGGTACTCCTGAAGTATGCGCACCAAGATGTCGCATAACCTGAACCCTAACCTGGTACACAACCTGAGTTCAGGTTGTGCGCCATCTTGGTGCGCATACTTCAGGAAGTCCGATTTTTTTTATAGTCCGATTTTTGTTATACAAAATTTGATTTGGATAGCAAAAACTTCGAATTTCATCAAAACTAATATTTCTGCAATACTGATTTGATTTTGTAAGTTTAATCTGTTGATGCCTAATAAAGAGGAGTACTTATAATCAGCTTCATAGATTGATCATATTCACTTGTTGATTGCTGTAATTAATACTTGAGATATTTATGACAACAGGAACAATGCTTTCCTTACTGGCCCAGCGACAGCGAGAAAGATCTCGTGATTGATGAAATCACTATTCATTTGAAATCTACCAGCACTGACAATGAAATCACCAGACGTGAATTACGTGTAACCAAAGAGGATGAGGAAAAGGTATATTAGTTAAGTTAATAACTGATATCCAATTTTAACGCACTTAATAATAGCACATGCCACATGTCAATATGTCTATACCGTAATGCTTATTCACAAAACTGCATTAAAACCGCAGAACCGCATTAAAAAATTTTATTTGTATCAGCAATCAATACTAATTGAAATATTCGTTAAGGTAATCATCCAATACCAATACACTGGTTGGGCGTCGAACAAATGTCCCGATGATGCTACGGCAGTACTTGAGCTGATAGAGAAAATGCAATCAAGTGTGAGAAGAGATAGAAATTCTGCTGTTTTAGTTCATTGCAGGTGAGTGTTATATCAAGACATACAACCACAGTAAAAAATTGTGATCTTTTGTACAAAGCCGACGCCAAAAATAAATATCCTCGTCAAAGCTAAAAATTACCAATTAATCGGTTAGGGTTTGGTTGGGGGTTGAGAATGCAAACTGCGCTTGAAATTCAAATTTCAAAATCATTTCTGACTCTAACCCGAACTAGATAATTACTGATTTGTTTTTCATAAACGTGGTGTTTTCCCCTCAAATATCATTAGTTACAGAGGCGATGTACAAAAGATCCCGGTAATTGAATAAAAAATTATCTGTAAATGCCTTATACAAAAATTTGTAACAGATGCGGTATGAAATTCCCATAAAGTATGAAACATAGAAAATTTGGTTACCTCCAGAAGTATGCGCACCAAGATGGCGCACAACCTGAACACAGTATGTGTGTACCGGTCAGGATTCAAGTTGTGCGATATCTTGGTGCGCATACTTCTGGAGCAGCAAATTTGGAGTGAAATATCGCTTTTCGCAAGATTTAAAAAAATGGAAAAGCATTTCTTTGAGGTAATACTGAATTGTGAAATCGATCGATACATCAAAAATCAGCAAAAATAGCAAAATAATATAATGCGAATGTGGATTATTTAACAAAAAGTTCCAAGTTAAAATTTGATAATATTTGAGTAAACCAAATAATATTCCAATAATACTGAAAATTTTAAAGCGAATTTCAATAATTGGTCCGCAATAATATATAATTTACACGGTTTGTTTAGTGACGGGGCAGGAAGGACCGGAAGTTATTGTGCAATTATTAATCTAATTGAGAGATTGAAATGCGAGAGCAATATCGACGTCTTCAGAACTGTCAAAGATCTGAGGGATTGCAGACCAGGGATGGTGCAGACATTGGTAAAATACACAGAGTATTAGTAATTGATTAGAATTAAGTAACATATATAGTGAAACATAATTCAGCTAGGTAACAAAAACAGCGTTACCTTCCTCAAGCTTGTTTTTTGTTTTTTAACATTTGTATAAAAATGTTCTTTTAATATTCAGAGGAAGGTGTTATCACCCCGGTACAGTGACAGATGAATCAAAGTAATTGAACAAAAATATTCTGATGAACATGCGAACTGTATTTTAGCATAGAAGCAAATACATATACCTAGTCAAATAATAACTAATACAATGAGATACAACTTGCTTTTTCGTATATATTACAATAAATAGGTGTTCAATTGCATTTAGACTAAAATAGCTATTTATTACTTTATGTATTTTTATATTTCAGGACCAATATAAATTCTGTTTTGACGCCGTGTCGGCTTATCTGTCCTCATTCAATCTTTATGCCAACTTCAATGTCGACAACAAACCTTCAACATCAACGAAAGAAGAAAATTTGTACGCAAACATATGACATTTTAGAAATGCCCATGAGGAAAAATTAAAATTTGCAATGTTTGTTTATACGAAGATTGGTTACCGAGTAGATGTACATGACAACTTCCTATCACAAAAAATTGACAATTTTATTTTCTGTTCCTATAATCCCAGTTTTATTGTTCACTAATCAATATGTATGTATATACTATTATACGTTAGTTAACTTTGCATTTAATTTTATTTTCGCATTTAAATGACCTTGGCATCCCCTTGGTGTGTACTTGTAATGACTGCGATAGCTTCAGTAGTTAGAGAATCCTAAAAATAAGTATTTGTACAACTACATCTAATTTAAAAATATAATTAGCCCATTTTATTAATATAAATATACAGTAGGATTAGCACCAATATATATGTTGAAAAAAAAAAATTAAGTTGTTTAACTGTAATGGTAAGAGGAACAAAATGCATGAATTCGTGCAATCAGTTATGGTTATAGGTATAATTTTAGGCGTTGTACGCTGCGAATGCATGTCAATAAATGAAAATGAAAAAAATTGAATTATGCTTTTAGGCTAAGTTTAAACTAATTTCTGTCAATTTTGCTGTCCACAACTAACCATGCCACTATAAATTGATTTTGCTGCGTATTAGATATTGTAAAAATGTTTTAACAAGTTGAAAGTCCTAAATCTATACTTGCAAAATATAATCTACAGTTCTAGATGGATTGTTGAATAGCAAATGATATATTTATGACATGTTCTGTCTTCTGTCATCATGTCAATTTTTTCTATCAATTCGTCAATCGTGCAGAAATAATATTACATATCAGCATATCAGAGTTGCAAATTCTAAATCAGTTGGTAGTGTGTGTACCAGGTTAGGGTTACGCCATAATTTCATTCTGATTTTTCTTATTTTAGTTATATTACGAGTTCGGGGACTGTTTGTGTTAGCCAAGTGAATGTACATCTGCCCATAGGCTACCATCCCTGTACACAACTTGAAGTAAAGTAGGCAAACGAAATTAGTTACCTCCATATTGGTACATGTACTTTAAGAGCGCCAATCAGTGTATATTAATTAGAGTATATTCATCGAGTTCGAAACCTAATTTTTATTGAGATAAATTTGTACATTCTTTAACCATTTTGTTCCAACATAACTTCAGAATGAACTGCTTGCGCGTATCTTTAATAACGGAAACACGCAATCAGTAATATACGCGCTGACAACTAACTCTAACAACACTATAATTTCGAAATTTCAAATTGCATATTAATAAAGCAACATTTTATATAAAAAAAATTATACCACCGTCGCCATCTGCAATTGCGTTGTACAATGAATTACCAGACATTCACCAATTACCAACATGATGAAAGTAACTTTTAATGAATATTGTATTATTTTCAATGGTGGTGTAAAATGTAAATGATATTATAAATATTTAATAATAATAATTTTTCTCTTCTCATATTTAAATACTATTCAATATGGTCTCATCAAGGTATATATTATTTTATGTGTGGCATTTTTATTTAAAAATTGCTTCACACCCATATTATGTATATATATTATATTAATTGTTATGAATTAGGATGTAAACAATTTTGTTTAGTAGGTATTTGCCTTTTTACACACATATATGTGGGTGTGTTCAATTGCAAAAATTTGGTCTGTTGCTTATGTCAGGTTTATCAATTGCATTTTACAAACTTTATGAGGTAATTTGTAATTTTATTTTTACAAGTTAATTAAAACTACTACATGCAGCGATAATTTAGTTTTGGTATTGATTTACCAATCCAAGTCAATAATTTTTCGGTAATTCACCCTAAAGAAAATTATGCCTGCAGTTTATGTGATATGTTCTATTAGTGTATTTTACAAATTGTCGAAGAACTTTGAAAAAATATATCGATTCTCACCATTTTAGTCTTCATGGTCTGAAATACTCATGTTCATTATGTATTTGTTGTTACATATTGTATTTGTTGTTAAAACATATTGTTGCTTCAATAAGTGTAATTATCTAATGATAATTTTAGTACTGTACAATCAATAAATCTGCGTGTACTTGTTTCAAAGTGATAGATATACGATTAGGTATGGGATAAAATTCAATCGCCATTTGAATGGCCTCCTCCGTAGTGGAAGGAAATATTGGCTTCCATTTTAACGCAGGTTTGATTTTAAGGGCAATACACAATATGTGAATGGACAATCAAGTGCCATGTTTTTGAAAAGATTTGTTCTTTTATTAATGGGTTCAAATGTCTCTAGCCTTAATGTAAAATTGTGATAAATGTGTCATGGGCTGTGTACAACCAACATCAGGCTGATTTATTTTATTACGCGGGGACACACTTATATGAAATATGAAAACGCTTTATTTTTTTAGTCAGGCAATCTTTGCAACTAACTCGTTTTCCAGCTGGGCAGACAGATAAGGCCTTACTCTAACGCATGGGTCACCAATCTTTTCGAAGCCGAGGGCTACTTTCTGGGTACCGATTAAGCCGACGGCTACCAGATCAATGCACACTTTTAAAAGTCAATTTGCTCCATTAACCTTGAATTATTGATAATTCAGGAAATTAAACAATTATAACAACGTAGCAAATAAATTACTAGCAATGACATTTCCATTTTCAAATTGATTTTAAAGTGATCACTATAATAATATCCTCGGAAACCACAGGTCCACAAGGTACCTACTATTTTACAAACACCCTGCATAACCCTAAGATGGAATAAACTTAACAGTTGTACTGCCGAATGTTACATTTACAAACGCATTCAACTAATTATGAATATCTTGTTTTCAACAGGGAGAAAACCGAGATCGAACAAATCTGGTTTAATGCTTTATACCAGTGTGGTGTTCTCCGCCGTGTAACTTGACCCTGTGACTCTGAGCGGGTCTTGCAGATTTTCATCAGTAAAGCATATTCCGTGCTTAGTTCTTGTGAAGTTCATGTCAAAAAATGTTGATTCACAAAAATGGCTTGAACCAAACTTTGAATCTCGTAACATAGGATTGCTGTTTGATTCTTTGTTTCCGGATATCTTATATATTCGCACTCCGCCATCCTGTCGCTCTAAACTCCCCGCAAATGAGACATACGCAAGCTGTTTTCACAGTGGTAAAAGGAAATGCACCTCCCATTCATCGTGAAAATGGTATGTTTTCTTTCGTTTTTCTGCCATTTTCTTTGAATTCTTTGGTATTGCTGCTCCACAAATCAACGGACACGAAAAAACGCGGGTTTGTGGAAGGTGACATCTGTGACATAATTGGGAGAGTATTAAATGACCCGTCACATTATTATGGTCAAATAAAACCTGGAATGATCGTTACCATAATAACATAGTGTTATTTCCAGTTTCCAAATAAGACAAAAGTGTGATTTATACAAGAATAGCATGACAAAAAATTAATTGATGTAGCTTACTTATAAGCGCCGGTATTAAGCTAATTTTGGAACAGACCTGCGGGCGACTCATGTGGTCTTCACGGGCGACTTGGTGCCCGCGGTCAACGGGTTGTTGACCCCTGCTCTATTGGTACCTTCGCGCGACTTCCGTGTTTATATATTTAGATAGTTATCCTTTGTTTCATATCACGATGTTATGAAATTACCTAAAAGCAACTATTTCCCGTCTTTCTTAAGCAGCATTGAGAATTGACTAAACTCAAACGATTTTAGTTGAACCAGCTTTAGACTGATGACAACCTATCATTGGTGTTTAAATCGCAAATTTATATTCTAAAATTATTATTTGGGTCGCATAACAAGATCTTTTCATTAAGTACATAGAAAAGGAATACAAAAAAAAAACATATTTGGTTATGTAGTCTAGAAAATCAATTTCCATTAATATATTGTTGTTGAAATGAAAAATGCCATATTGTTAAATACCAGCACCTAAAACTTGCCGCACTTAAAATGGGTATGTTCACAGAAATTCACTACTTTAGTTTCATACATAAGGCTAAGGCTATCAGAAAAATTTTGCCGATTGGTTTTGGTAAACTGGCTTTTTTTCAACTAATGACAAAAATCGCTCCCATATATATATGCGCTACACTCTGCTTTTCGACCATAGTGTTACAACATAGGTTACTTTAAGTAGAAATAGTGGAATCTTGATTTTTTTGCATCTATACTGCTTGATACATATTAATAAAACTAGTTTATTTGTCTCTAGGCCAGAGTTAGGTAGGAATCATGAAAACTATACCATATCGCGGCTTGGTAGTTAGTGATGACCCCCGTTTGTATTCGCACTAGAAAAACGGTAATTACTAAAATTTACGATTTGCGGACATTTAAACAGTATTTCATATTAATTTCTAGTAACGTCAACTTCTAATAGCTTTCAATGAAACTGAACGCCACAACAAACCTGTTTTTCGATTAGATAAAAAGTTCAAACATGCAAAAAGTAGGATATTTTCACAGTTCTTGCCTAGTCGTAGCCTCTGCCTCGTTCGAATATTACAAAATGCGTCTGAAATACAATAAATATACATGTGTGACTTCAAACCAATGTAAACCTAGCTCTCGGGGGTGAAAAGTTCCATGACACGAACCTGCCTTCAATACGAAATTCGACCTTTTTTGCTTACCAAAGAACACACATCTGACTCGCGCATTCAAACTGAGTAATTTTTTTTAAATATTTTCGGTCGAGGTTGCAAATTCTAGTGCATGTACCTAATAAGTATTCACAAATAGATTACAGTTTGAAGCACTTTTCATAGAAAGTATACTTTAACACCTAACAGTGGTGTACATAAAAAAATTGGCAATGACAAACAACATTTAATCCCAAAAAAAAGGGCTTTGTTTGGACTGTAGCTTAAAATCAAGTGTCAGTTTTGTCGTCTAAAATATTGAAACTGATTGGAAATGAATATGTATTGATTTAAATACATGCTTAAATTCTTTAAATTCATCATACTAAATGTTCGCAAACATATAGAAGCCGAAATAACACATACATTTTCTTCGACATCGCACCCCGGCACCTTCCAACAATGCCTGAAAGTCATTTCAATTTTAATAGATTTGAATGATTTCATGCAGTTATATTGAAACTCATTCACGTATAATTGAAGATCTTGCAGTACTTTACACGACCTTGTGATTTTTTATGACAAGGAAAATAAGACAATTTGAGAGTTTTTCAGCAATATTGCTCGACGAAGTAACAAACCTCGGTTCATAAACAATAATTCGGCTTGCCAAAACGAGTAACGGCCCTGCTTAACAGTAATGTGTTGCGGCCATATGGATTTTTTTTGTGTTTTCAGAATTAAGGCAGTGGCATAGACAGTGGCATTTGTCCTTATATATCACTAATCCAATTACTGATTATCATGAAATTCGATCTACTCGATGGGCTAGTCAACGATGGACCAAACAACAAATACATCAATCGTGAATGTACAGTTGGTTAAAGCGGAACTTAATGGTAACATCAGGCGGGCCAGTCCAAAAAACCATAAAAAAAAAACAGTTTAAGCTTGTGAGCAGTAGTCCGACCATTGCGCGGTATGATAATAAACGAAACATCTTTGCGACGGATCGCAATCTGAAAAGGGTCACACAACCTACCACGAACTTATCAGTTACAATCAATTTAACGGGTGGAAACAAAATATTTTAGTGCACAAAAAGACTTTAGCTTTGCAGTAATCTTTGATAGCTGGGCTTTTAACAAACAACAGACAATACCAAACCGGCACCGGTTGGGGTAACACTGAATTCTGAGCAAAATTTTTAAACTAAAGATAATGTACGGTACAGTATTGTGAATTTCGAATTCATATTCTAATTTCGCTTGCGTAGTTTTTGCTCAACATACAATCGCATATTCATGCAAACCATATATTTGGAAAGTTTAATAGGCACAAGTACAAAACGTAAGACTAAAATGGTGTTTAAATATACGGCGCCCCACGTATATACTTTTTCATGGTAATCAATCAATTGTTCAAATAATCATCAACAGAATCCCGCCAATTAAGACTTCTTGTGAATGTGAGTTAGGGATTACTTTTGGAAATATCCCGTTGTTAACAATTTTTAATACAACGCAATGAAGTAGGTAGGTCTATATACGTGAATTATGTGATTCCTCATTTTATTCTACCGCAAACCGTAACAATAGCATAACATAAATCTTCCTGTACGTAGTGTAAATCATAATGAGATTGTATATATATTCGAGCATGTGGGAAGTATGAAATATTATACGACATCCTGGCTTTTCTGTTCATAAGTTCACAGTGCGTCAGATTTGGCGCCATTAAATTGGCGCAGTGCAGTAGTTAGAAACATGACGTTTTGAGTGAGATTATTCATAGCGTTATAGCAGTGGTTCCCAAACAACCGGTGGATTATATTCCCCACGTGTGGTAAATTGAGAAGATGCTAGTTGGTAATACACAGAATTGTAAAAAAAATTATTGTAAACGTATTGTTGTGTAGAGACATGCATTTAAATATTGACAATTAATCAAAGCAGTGCATTGCAACTTTTGCCCTTTACCGCAGAAGTTTTTACTCTAATTAAAACATAAGTTCTGAACCGACTGAGGGTCTCGATTTCTATACCCTAATTTGCAACATAAAGACAATTAAGTGTACCAAATGTTTATTTAGGTATAAGTGGTTTGTCCATCAATTGCATGAAGAAATAGAAAGTGTAAATATAAAGAAAATTATATTTTATCATTATCTTCTACTGAGGAAGTTATGCATAAAAATGAAGTGTTTCAGAAAAGAAGCATAAATGCTATGAGGAACGCAATATGGATATTTACGTTGATCAGTTCATTATTTTCAACTATTCAATCAGAAGATCCAAAATGTGAGTTTGTGAATATACGTATATTATAATATCCTATATTTCATATATTACGAATACATCATTATTTATTGTTTTATCGTAAAAAGAAAAAATTGAATATTCGTATAGTACGTCAAAAATGAAAACTAACTAACCGGTCCTGAAATATTTTCAGACATAGCTACTTTCCGAACGTACAAACTTAAACTATTTAATGAAGGGAAAGGTTGGTATACAGCCAAAGATGTTTGTACCAAAAGAGACAGCTGGCTTGTTGAAATTAAGGATTGCGAAACATACGAAGCCGTAAGAAATCCAACCAGGTATTCGATATAGAAAAAGTTTACGTGCATAAGCAATTTCGTGAATTTATTATGAACAACTTTTAGGTTAAGTTTTCACACAACATCATGCATAATTACATCGGGCATATTTACTATTGAATATATAGGTTTAAATAGACTTCAAAATGTTTTTAGAGAGGATATCTGGATTGGATTGAATTATCTACCAAAATATAAATGACTTTAGAACGAAGAGGGTGAACTGAGATTTTCAAAATGGTACGAATACGTATTTACTAGTATCACATCTATCTGGTGTGTGGTAGCAATTGTCTATAGCGGGAGAAAATGAAAATGAAATATATTGAAATTGCAAATTTACCATTGGTGTGAGCAAAGGCAACCAATCACCACCGATGTTAGGTTTTCGCTCATTATGATATTTCACAGAAACTACCAAGCAATAACTTTGATCCGAAGGTTCGTCAGTTTGCTTCAACAGGATTGTGGCGCAATCTCGATAGCAATTATAGACATAAAGACGTTATCCAGTCAGGTTAGATTGTATTTTGTAATATCACAGTTCGATTTCCATTACTAAATAAAGTCGGGATCAAAAGTTTCAAAATACCTGACGTACATGAAATACTTTACATAAATGCGTCACTTTTAAATTAGTTGGTACTCATGAGAGAAATACCAAAGTCAATGGAGCTATACGTACAAAAAAGTGAACTGTTAGAACCGGTATAACGTATATATTTGTAAAATGTTTTAGGATTTTAATTCAATCCACCTAATCGTGTTATCTCCGCGATTTAAGAGTGAATCTCGGACTATTTAGATATGACCTTGATTAATAAAACATGCACTAACGAAACCTGCTCCAATCATGGGAACTGCATTATGGCAACTGGGAAAGACAGATACAATTGCATTTGCGAGCCAGGATATTTTGGAACAAATCGTGAGAGTGGTAAATATACCCTATCTCTCGTTGATTTATTCACTATAACACATAAGGATGAATAATGTGCAAATTCGCCTCTTTTGAAAGTATTTCTCTTGATGAAACAATTGCGAATTTTTAGATGAACCTATTGCACATAGCATTTCGTACTTTTTTCGGACATAACTCTTCAAAAAATTAAAAAATCTAAACCGGAATTTCAATCGTTGATTTGGCAATCATAAGGTAGTGGTCGGCCAATATCCTGGAGACGTAAATAATGTATTTTTTCATGTCATTTCATCTTACCAAACATTCGAAATGGCGAGATTTAATGCTCTGGTAATATGAACTATTTAATAGTCGCAATCTTTGGCATTATTAATTGACTCTGAAATTGCCTATTGCCAAGCGCTACTTATATATATATATATATACAAAGGGTACAATGATGACCTGACAGTCACTATTTAAAATAAAACTTCCATTGTGAGATCGACGAGTTGGATTCTTTGGAAATTTATATCGGCGACTTCCGCCATGCACCAATATACAGCGATAAAGTTCATTAATATTTACCTATGTACGAGTATTTGGCGCTAAAATTGAGGGGTAATTGAAAGGTTGATTTTTTCGCAAAATTCGATGTTACCTCTCCAATCACCCCTTCTAAATGGTATCGCGATGATTTCAAGTCATTGAAAAAATAACATAGCCTATGTATTTTGGCTCATTATTGGCTTGTGCTTGAATTTCTGTTTGTGATGACGATTCACCAAAATTAATTTGAAATTAATATTGCAAATTTATCAAATAATTTATTATTGAAAGAGTATTTCCAACAATACGGGTTCATATGGCATTCATTTGTTTGAAATTGATTATTCGCAATTCAAACATTGTTGTTGTGGGCTTGTGGTGATCGGTATAACATATCAAAAATATCAACATTTGGATGGGTTTGTTGAATGTATTTGCGTTTCATGCAATTATCTAAAAAAACCAATTACGCTAAAATATATAATGTCTTCTCAGCAGAGGATGAGTAAACATTTGGTTTAGAGTAGACCAGTGATATTTATAAGAGAACTATTGAACTTTGCGTCACACAAATAATCGATAATATTTACTTTATTATCAACTACTGAAATGAACAGTCATAGTGTAAGTCAGGGGTCTCAACCTTTTTCCTGTTAATTAAAGTCATGAAATAATCAACACGAAATTAGTCGTAGTAAGTAATAGTAATTAGTAATTAGACACGAAACAAAGTTGTCATATAATAATTAACTAATAATTTTTAAACTGTGATTTAAAGCAGTGGTTCTCAACCACTAGTCCGCGGGACTGCATCAGCACCAGAAGCTTTTTTGTCGGTCTGCGGGAAATTTGTTGTTTTTCAATCGTCTCAATCGCTTTACCGAACCCGAAATAACGACGTTGTGTTTGTTTATTACGCAATTTATCTTTCGCCGACATATTGCTGTTTGTGGCCCGACGACGGCTTGGCGCCGAGTACTCACGCTTTTTCGGTTCAGATTCATCGATTCAGAAGGCCAAAAATGTATTTTCTCTGTTCTGCATGCTTTTCCTGCTTAATGTGAACATCCAATTGAAGGTTTGAATATTTCTTTGTTCAAACCAGAAAACCGTTATGGACAATATAATATTCCAGGGCTTCGCTTTGACATATAGTAAAATATGATATTGTTGCGACCCTGCATGTGGTCACAGGACGCGCAACCAAAGCATGGGCCGCAGAGATCTTTTCCAGGTGATGCACAGCAGGATTGTGAACCTGGTGCCAAGTTACAGACGACTTTGACATTTTTTTGTAAATTCATTTTGCTTGATGCTTTGATTAACTGCAGAAGGATTAATATGAGATCAGTTAACCAACAGCGCATTTTGGCATTTTTCAAATAAGAGCGAGGAGAATAGGTCCTTTTCTGGACAAAGTTTGATCGATGTGTTATTATTTTATTATTTTGCTATTCCACTCATTTCAATTTTTTCCGGTCTGCGAGTACATTTAATTTAATTTTACCGGTCCACCAGAAAGGTAAGGGACCACTGTTTTAAATGATATTGAACAAAAGTATTCATTTCATTTATACAGAACATTAGTGTGAAGGTTGTCCCTGTTTATTGCGAATAAGTTCCTCAATTCGAGGAGCAAACAGCACATTGTCTATTGAGATTTGCCCTGTTTGGCTGCAAAGCTGTTGATTTCACTTTGTTCAGTCACAACAACGCAAGATCAGGGAAAATCCACGCTAATTTTCAATCTGCACGCATTTTCCTCTGATAGTAAAGGACATTAAAAAATAGCAACACATGAAAACTCAACTGTCATCCAATTTGGCTACCCCTGGAAATCTGCTCGTGATTTTAATTTAGCCATCATACCATGATCGTAGGCTCTAAAATATTTATTTACTCCAATGATATATTGTATAATTACAAAAAATGCGACGGTACCTTCAATATTGGTAGTCCATGCAACTAATAAATAATTACTGAAATTATAAAGCTATTATGAAAAACAACATATTGTGCTTTCAGACGTTAAGAACAAGGTTGTGATTGTGAGGGGAAGTGATGAAACGGAAACGCCTTATATTAATGCATCAAAGCTTGAACTGAGTTGACATTTCAACTACGTGCTTTTGATGCACTAGCCAAAACGAAGAATAAACGAAGGCAAACATTTATTTATCTGTCGCTTATATGAATAATGAAATGATGAACAAGTTTTTTTTATTCAATTTAGTTAATAATTAAATGAAAATTTCGATTTAGTTTTGTCGAATAAAGAAAACAATATCGTTGACAATATATCACATTCTATTTAGTCGTACAGCGATATCACAAAACTAATTGGACAAGGTCCAATGGAGTCAACCACGGATTTTTTCTGGAGAGCAGTAATTGACAACAGTGTCAACACTATTGCGATGTTAACCAACGATGAAGAGGGCAAAAAGGTCTTTGTAACATCTTTTTCAAAACATCTTAGTTATGATAAACTGTCATGAACTCTGTTTAGTGTGTTGTAATATTAATATTTTATCCATAATGTCCTCTGAATGGGACTCGGGAGATGGGAATCGTGTAGCTGTATACAATAGTTACTCACATTTCCTCGTGCTGTTGGTATATGATACAAAACAGACATTGCAAAATTTATTAAAATTTAAACATAAGGTCAGATGATAAATAAAAAAATGACACAACGCAAAGTTTAAATATCAAACTATATTATAAATCGTTGCAAAAATATAAGAGACATACATACGATGTTTTTCTCATCTACGTGGTTATATGAATACGTAATATCTAGTCTAGGTCTTCTGGGATATTTCTCCATTGTAGAAAATCTAATGTATCTTATACAAAAATATTACATTTGTGTTTTTGATCAATTTCTAGTTTTATCCTAGATGATTTTATAATGTTACAATTTATATATATATATGGCTGAAAGAAATTTTAATCATGATAATATTTATTATTACTTCATTTCACTAATCAAAAACATGTGAAGCTCAAATCATTAAAAACGTACGAGAAATAAATTATAATAACCAATAAAATATTATGGGCGTGTGAAAGCCTTCTTTATAAATCAATTCTAATTATTATAAACAAATTCTTGCTGGGCATGATAACACCGTGTTCTTTCCACTGGAAGTTGAAATCATTTCATGGACAATTGCAAATATTATAACTTTACTGAGTGGAATGGTATAGGGTAGGCCATTGTTGAATTGAGATATTCTGGCGTGGGTTCAACAATTTACGTGTATATAATAACAAGCCTACATTTCCTTTCTCGCTGATAGCTATGTTTGCATTGGTGTTATTCAGGGTCCGAATGAAAATATTATTTTGCAACAACATAGATCTTTCGGTGGTGGTTGCTACCTTTTAACGGGAAAACAGCATTTTTCTTTAATGGAATGTAGCTTCGACTGGTCAAGATTATAATATTTTCAGAGTTAGTTACTGATTGGTAACGGATTTCATTTGGTAGAAAATCAAAATTATGATTTACTGGGGAAGAGTGCGGCAATCAAAATTTTAAGAAAGCGGCATTAAAATAACACGCTATTTATAAATCTAATACATAGGTTTCGAAACGCCAAATATAGCGATTGTCTTTAGCTGAGGTTGTCTAACTAATCGACTCTAACGTATGAAAAAAAAAAACGGTTCGCTGACTACGACAACATTTCAAAGACGGGCAAGAACCCGTCCCGTCCAACCCTTGCAGGTATCACCGCTGGGCAGCAACAACATGACCATCAAGAGCATAAATTTAATATATTAGGTTTTTACTAAATATCTTCAATATTTGTAAGACGTTATATTTTTACTTCAAGGAGCAATGTTTTCTTATTGGGAAGATAATCAAATGCTTTCGAAAAGCTCGAATATTTCCGTATAATCTACGAACACAGAAAAACAAATTATCAGAGAGAAATCTAAGTTTTTAAAGACGAAGCAGTAAAGGTAAAATTATATTTTAGTTTCCGTTTATACAACACGAGAAGAATATTCAGAAAAACTTTTTTGACATTCCAATATTAATTGAAGTGGTTCATAATATAATATTAACCACTCACTCAACATTTGAGTTCAGTAATAAAAATACCAGCATATGTAAAAATATTCTAATATCGTTTATCATTGTTGTAAACTGTTTGTCTGAGGAAGTCTGATGAAATACATTTGTGTTAGTGTGCAACACGATTCTTAATTTGCATAGTATGGTCATGTTTATTCCTGCTACAGCATCCTTGCATCATACGCATACGGAACCACTAACACAAATGTATTGAGGAAGGATTGGGAATTAGTCTCGCGTAACATGATAGCTATAGAAATATATACTTATTGTGTCAGCACTCAGCAATATTTTTATTTCAGACAATAATTCACTACCAATATGTTGGATGAAAATCAAACGAATCTCCCGAAACAACTTCTGATGTAATTGAACTCATGGAAAAAATGCAATCGAGAGTAAGAAGAAACAAAGAAGCAACTGCTCTGATTCATTGCAGGTAGAGTTTCTAAAACTATGACACAATGTTTACAAAATTACATCGCATATTCAGAATTATACATCAAACGAGTAGTCAAACTTGTCTTAGCTTGTGACCAGAATGTTATGCAATTTATTACAATTATCTAGAAATTTTAATCGCTTCAAGTGATTTGTGTTTGATATAAGCAATAAAGAAGAATTAATATATTTGAATTTTAAATGCTCACTCGCAATTTCAATTTCATCACTCAGTCATCTGATAGTAGTCAAGATTATTGTTTCGATATTGCTTACCTATAGGAAAATTTGTAAACAAATTTCATAACAACTAACCTAAAGCTTGTATTCACAGCGATGGTGCTGGAAGAACTGGAACATTCTGTACAATATTGAATTTGATTGAAAGATTAAAATGCGAAAACAGGGTTGACGTCTTCCGGACAGTGAAAGATCTACGTGACTGCAGACCTGAAATGGTCCAAACTTTGGTAAGACTTTATTCAGTTCTTCTCACTAATCTTAATATATAATGTAATTGGGTGATTCTAAACTGAAAACAAACTAGACTGATTGACCTGCCAAAAACGTTTGTTAATAACTCACACTTCTAATAAAGCTAGTTACAAGAAAATCATGTGGTTGGTTGTAGGTAATAATTCATGTTGGTATAACTTATAACTACCAGAAAAAATGTTTTGTAATTACGTACCCGTTATTTGTGATAATAATTAACACTATTTGATATGACTCTACGTACTTTTCTTTCAGGATCAATATCGGTTCTGTTTCGAAACTGTCTCAGCTTATTTATCATCGTTCAACCTGTACTCAAATTTTGATGTTAGCAACGGAAAGCAAATTGCACAGGAAGAGGGTTTGTATCATAACATATAAAAAAAAAATTAAGAGGTCTGAAACAGAGACCGAATAATGAATCTTGATATACTCATGAACTAATAAAATGTTCATAATGTTATTAATGTAATGCAACATTATTTTCTTGCTCTTATTAACACTTGCACTTTACAGTTTGAAGATGCTCACTTTATTTATTTAATTGTGTATATATTGTGACTAAAGGAAGGTCTCTATATTTCATGATATGATTAATATTCCGGGAACAATAATTATTTTTAAATAACTAATATATATTGTGACTAATAGAACATCTTATATATTATATGACATTTCATTTCATGCATAATATTCTGAGAATAAAAAAATTGAAGTGACCTGATTCATTTAAAACAAATAAAGAGATATTGTGCATTCGTGTTTTAATTATCTTTTGATATATGCGTATTCAAAAGGAACAATTACGGAAACGAGTTTTGCTTCATTTAGCTAAGAATTTATCCCAGTACTTAATGTATGAAGTATATATTAATATGTCATTTTGACAATAACATCACGATTTTACAGTAAGTTAGGGGCTGAAAGTGGCGGGGCAAATGGTGTTGATAAATAATATTGAATGTCTAATGTTAATTGAAAGCCAATCATATTTAAAAAATAAAACAGAGTGACTGTATAAATATTTAAAAAAAAGACGCTCCATAAACAATTTTTTTTGATTTACCTGCTAGGCAGCAAGGGAATGTATTTAAAGCATTGTAAATTAATTACGTATTTTAAATAATTCGCCTTGATCGTAGATTACCTTTTCTTATTCATGAAATTTTTATGTTGATAAAATAATCAGATATTTATAACAATAATAACGTAATGTAACATTATTTTATTTATATTATTTTCATTACCATTTACACTTTAAATTTTTAGATTGCTTACTTCATTTTTATCACTGTTTATACTTATTCTAACCGTTAAAAATTCAGTATGTATCAGTTGAATATCATTTACATACTAATAGGATAATTTAATAACCAATATTCGGTATGACTGAGGAAATTTCTGTATTTCATTTTATGGCTATTATTTTGTTGGTGGTAATATTTTAAAGTGATCTGATTTATTAACAAAAAAAGAGATATAATGCATGTTCGTGTAGATTATCGTTTCATATTGATATATATTTATATATAATAGGAATAATCACGGAAAACGAAATATTTTTTAATTAGCTGACAATATTTTATCCTAGTATTTAATGTATGGAATCAATATTGACGTGATATTTTGGCAATAACGAGTCACGAGTTGACAGTAAGTTAGTTGCTAAACAGGTCCAATGATGTTGGCAAAAATTGAATGAATTGTCGCTAATATTCAGGATCCAATCATAATTACAAAAAATAGAGTGACTATGTAAATCTTTGAAAAAGACGTCTCACAGTCTACTCTTTTTGAATATCCTACTGGTAGGCGTATCTGAAGCATTGTGAAGTAATTAAGTAGTTTATATTTATGAATACGCTATTGATGTAAAAGGTCATGCATTGTTAGAGCACAAACTAGAAGATTAAGGGTTGGATATACCATTAGGAAAAATAAACAAGTGTAGCGAAGGAAAGGAGGCATCACAGAAATTTTATATTTATATTGGCACCCCGGTAGATTTAAAGAAATGATTCGACTTTGCAAGCTCCATATTAGTCTGGTTAAAATAAATTGTTGCTCATGTTTCATTCTCAGGTATCACTTTAAACGTTTCTAAAAACGTTCATATGATATGGGAACTATTTAAAAAAAAAATAACATGGATAACTAGTTTCATTATTAAATATTATTACCATTCCTTTTTATAATGTATATAGTTCACCATTTTCCAAAGCTTGGGCAAAGCTGGGTATGTCGAATCGAATATTCGAATCGAATCTCAAATTATTTGAACCGGTTCAGAGCAAAACTTCGAGTCGAAAATCGAATTTGAAAATTTCTTTTTATTTTCCCTACCGCCAATGGTCGACGTGAATTCCTTAATTTTTTTTTATTGAAGTCACATTTTATCAATGCAATTCTGACATACGACTATTTTCTGTAGTAAGTTATTGATAAAACGTGCTTCTTATTGTGTGTGAACGCTCAGCAATCTGTCTGAGTGATGTATTGATTCGTTGAAAGAACCAATTACAATAAAAAATCGCACACAATTATAAATCTTTCTAAGTATTCGAGATTCAATTCGAAAAAAACTTCTGATTCGATTCTGTAATTATCGGGTATTCGAAAATGCCCAGCCCCAAGCTTGGCGCCTCTAAAAGAGACCCCGAGAACACCCAACTATTCCATTACAAGAATGTTAGATTTTCTGTCTAAGCGTGTTTATAAATAGTAATATTTTTATTAGCTTTCACCTGAACCTGAATCTTAGACTGCGCAGCTTGCACTAGGTCAATTTATAATACGTATTCAAATGGCTACGTTATATAAAAATACCTTAGTAATATACATTCACATTGTCTCCTGTCATTCACTGATTGAGCATACCCACTCATTGAAAATCAGGATTTCCCTTAATCGTATGCCAATAATAATATTTGCAAATTTGAATGTGATGTCTGTACTTCATATACCCGCACTATGTTGAATTCAAAACTTTATTTTGTCCTTCTTGGTGGCAATTATAATGTCATATTCCTCGCCAAGATATGCTTTAAAGCCGTGGATTTTCCATCATTCATGTTACGTCATACAAACCACAAATCGACTAACTATACAGTGTCACTAGTCTATATGTGTTGTCGTTGCTACTCAGAATGGGACATCAGCATCATAGACTATTTTAGAATAATCTCACTTGCCTAATGTCAACTTGCCGAAGAATTTAGTTTCCGAAATAATTGAGTAATACAGAAGAGTTTTACTATAGAGATGGAAAATAGCCGACCAGTAAAATATTTTAATAACAGAAGGGATGGATATTTTGATCATGCCTAATGCGAATTATAATCCTATATAAAGTTATTCTATATGCTTAATCAGGTGAACAACTTTCTATGATGTATAATATCCAATTAACCTGGATTATAAATGTGAAAACAATTTATCGCAATAGGGTAACATGCGGATATTTTGTGCGCAGATGCAAGGTCTTAAGAATAGATAGATCTTTTTTGATTTGTTTAAAACCCTATCCCTGCCGGTGTTCCCACAGTGTAACCCGTATTTTTTGCTGTCCATATCATGGACTGGAAGTGTTATTATCACTCTTAGATTTTTATTGCCGCATTGTGCCGTCGCGAGGGGAAAGAAAAGTTTCAGTCACGTCGCAAAGTGCGAGTTATATAAATATCATCGATTTGAAAATGGTTTTTCAGACATTTGAAGTCACTGGTGATGAATCGGGAGCTTCACGGTGGATGTCATGCTGCGTTTCACGCGGTATATACGGAAGCCGGGGTGGCGGAAGTTGTGCAGTGCCACGCACGACATAGACGGAAGTCCCAGGTAAAAGTTATGCTTGCTACGCAATGCATATACAGAAGCCTGGGGTAGAAGTCTGTGCTTTGCCGATGCGCGGCACATAACGAAGCCCCCGGAAGTAGTTGACTACTGTACACAGCAGCATGCTTATGAAGCGATATACCGATATGACTCGGGTATGACGTGTTTTTAAGACACTGATCCGAGACTGGAAAAATTTTGAAAAAAAAGTCAGATAAGAAATGTTGGCCGATAACTCCCTTACAATGACTTTGTATTAGCTTAGCATGTATTTTTAGTATCTATTCCATCCTTGGTCCTGTGATGTTTTAAACAATATAAATTTGTACTGCAAAATACTTGTTAGAGGGGGTGGTAAAATTGTAAACAAGAATAAAACGCAGGATTAATTGTGAATTTCATTGTTACGGCGCACATTGGAATTTTTTATGTCTTTCTACGTGTACCTTCTCTAAAAAAAAGTAACATACGCTGCATTAGGAGGCCTTTGTGAGGTAATTATTGGGGTCATCAATATTGAAGACTTTGTATTAGCTTAGCATGTATTTTTAGTATCTATTCCATCCTTGGTCCTGTGATGTTTTAAACAATATAAATTTGTACTGCAAAATACTTGTTAGAGGGGGTGGTAAAATTGTAAACAAGAATAAAACGCAGGATTAATTGTGAATTTCATTGTTACGGCGCACATTGGAATTTTTATGTCTTTCTACGTGTACCTTCTCTAAAAAAAAGTAACATACGCTGCATTAGGAGGCCTTTGTGAGGTAATTATTGGGGTCATCAATATTGTCAACTGAAGTGTTGAATTTGTAAATTCCCATAAATACAATTGAGGGATTCAATTTCGCGTAACTATTGTTGATATAGTAATGGTTATGGTATTGTTCTGTTGGAAAAGAGCACCAGAAATTTGAAGTAAAAATCAATTAATTAGGATTGATTCCTAACCCTCTAATAGACACAAAACTCTCAAGTTCAAGGTTAACTCTAGCATACGCTTTTGAAAAGTCATGAATGAAGTGCTATGGCCTAATTGTTGAAAAAAAAATTTGAAAATGACCCATGTAAACTGCCCTCGGTAAAGCGGCCTCTAGAGAACTAGTAAATAGGTCTCTAGTTTTAATATTCGTTGTAAAGTATAATATTTTGCATTCGTTAAAATCAATTTATCTCTTACAAATCAATACAGAGTAGTCGGTTAATTCAGATTTTCTGGTGTAATATTTTATGTGGGTGTACTCTGACTCGTTGTATATACAAACAATCGTTCGTTTTAATTAAAAGGAAGTATAGTTCGAGACAGACGCGTTTGTTTAAGTGCTATCAGAAAGAACGATCCGATATACAGTAATTATGGTAGTATATGCGTTGCGACGTTACGTGTCGAAATGACTATTGTTTCTATTAAATATGTATTTCCGGAAACTCAGCATAGACTAAATTCACTATTAACGCATTCAGATAAGTACCTGGGCCTATCAGTAGTCAAAAGATTAAGAGCTTCAATACTGTATGAAAACTGGCTTTCTGTTATATGGCATTTTTTAATTTAGATTACTCACTAGTAATTTTTAACACTAGGTCCCGTGGTAAATGTGGTCACCGCAGCATAAATTTGCACTTTTTGTAATTTTGGTCAGATTGCGTCTTGTTTGTCGGGCAGCGTGGCAAAGTTCATTTTAATTGTTTTCCGTATATTTGATAATATAAATGGAATTCAAATTTTTTGATACGATTTTAAAAAACTGAATTTTGGCATTCTGCTAATGTTTAATGTTTTTCTCTTAATTAATAGTAGTATCATTCTGATGTGTCTATGTGGTAGTAGGGTGTCGGCAATAGAGTATTCTTGGCTATCGCAATGAATCGATAATATGCTGTGACCAATCTACTCTTGGTATTAGAATAGCTAGTCGGGCAATCTTTACAGCTGCATGAGTGCAAATAGTTTAGCAGTACTGATAACAAAAGATTACAGGAACGACAAAGGGATGTTGAGAAATTTAGGTTATTACTCGTCCAGATATTTATTCATTTGTCTAGTGAAAAGGAATATCGGTAACCATATTATGAATCATATTTAACAGACACAAAATTCTGCTTTAGAATTGAGATATTCTCGTTTAGATTAAAAATGTGTGTGTGTGTGTGTAATCTCTTGTCACTCTGTTACACCATTTCTGTGAACGATTACCTGTCTGGCTATTTATTGGAAAGAAATATGCGGTGGGTCACGATGATTTTATTTACTTCTGATTAATCTTCTGCGCGAAAATAGGGCTCCATAATTTTTGAAAATTGATTCACAGTATTCAACTGCTATTTATATTATCTGAAGTACGAAAAAATATTTAAACGAGTTGCATCATGCTATGCTACCAGACAAACAAAACTAAATCTATAACTAAAAAAATTAAAAAAGAAAACTTATACTCTGGTGGCATCTGGTCCCGTGAAAAATAATGTCAAAAATTTGTCAGTGTATGCCATTTCATGTATTTCCGCGTGGGATGGATTTAGAATGACTACAGTTTCAACGCAACTTTTTTGTTTTTGCAGATTAAATAATACATAATGTAATTTATTATATTAATAAATCAAATATAAAATGTTGTTTGTATTGTTTTGGATTTCAATGCTCAGTTCCACCGAGGGACAAACCCTAAAGAGTAAGTATACGTTCTCTTTTTCTGATCTGCCCATGTATTATCACTTTCATTGTTTGCATTATATACTAGACAAGGACAGGGCTTCCCAAACTTTTTAGCTCGCGGCCCCTTTTAATATGTATCAAATTTTTTTGCGGTTCACGTTAATAATGCTAAACAGTTCGAAATATGCATTTTTAATATTTTATTACCACAGCTAATTTTCAGCTTTTAGTAGGCCTACCCAATAACAAAAAAATGCAGATATTTACTCAGACTAACGTTACTCAATTCTTCAGTACAATGGATGCAAATGCTTTTTGATGCATAGCAAGACCAGTCGTGGCCCAATGTTTGTTTATGCAGGCCTAAATTATGAATTACGATATCTGGCCACCGACGGCATGGTTCTTATCCAGAATTGTTACTTAGCCTACTCTTATTGATCAAATATAGCATAAGGCAGCGGTTTGTGCGACGTGAAATTATCAGGGAAAAAACTCGCGGCGCACCAACTAAAACTAAAAATATGCTGCCCCAAAATAAAACACAATTTTGTCAACCTTAATGTGTACGTTATGCCTTTTGAGGTTTATGAACATGTAGGCCTAGTGAATAAAGGCAAAAGATTATTTTTTATTTCTTATCCTGCCTGGTTTTTCTTTAAAATGCTAAAAAATCACTCATGTCCGATAATCTCGGTTCAGCAAATGAATAAACTGCAACCCGGCAGCCTACGAAATTGTAGCATGTATATAGGGTTTATCGTATTAGTAATCTTTATCTCAGCTCTTACGCAACAATAGACCCTACGTAACAGAAAGTGAACGACATAGAATGATAAAATGAGTTTGATTCATATACACATCATTTGCAACAAGGAGAAAAAATAATAAATTCAGAATGAATTTTGCGGCCCCTAAAATTCGTTTCGCGGCCCCTTCAAGGCCCGCGGCCCCTGGTTTGGGAAGCCCTGACATAGGGGCTTCTTGACATCTAAAGAGAAGAATATTGCTTTTTGCGTTGCGATTTAGGTTTTGGTACTTATATATTTCAATTAGTTACTATAACACAATTATAATCATGGGGTAAGTTGTGACAAAAGTACCGATAGTGGCAAATCACATTTCTTAAAATGATATATAGTTCACAGTGAGGTAATATTCTAAAATCAAAGTTAAATTACACTCTAAGAAATATTTACCGGAAATCGCCTGGCATTACATATTACTGGAATGTAGTTGTGAAATTTTAATGCGATTTTAAGGTAAATATCACAAGAATTTTCGGTAAAATCGCTGTTGAACACCTGTGAATTTTACAGGATTTTCCTAGTAATCCTTACAATTATTTTCTAGTAATTTTCACCGGCAATGCGTAGTAATATTTACCGACGCTAGCCTGTGAATTTACATTACAAATTCGGTGAATTTACATTCAGAACCCGGTAAAAAGTACCGTAAATCTCCTGGCATTACATTTTACAGGACATGATCAGTAAAAATCACAGACTATTCTATGAAACAAGGTTTATTCAAAAAATAAAAGTGAACGTGAAATGAATGATTGAAAACTTGGAAAAATGAGAAATTGTATAGTGAAAAGTTAGAAATGCGAGGTAAACAGAAACTTCTCGTTGAATAAGTTTATGCTCGCAGGGTATCCGTTCACATAGTCACTTTAAACAAGTCTCTATAGACAGCCTCTAAGAGAGAATAGTCTATGGCAGAGGGGGAGTCTTTCCGGGTTAGTGTTGCCCATGCTGATTGTATTGCATTATCCATTTGCTTTGAGGAACTCATGGTATTTTCTTCTCCATAACTTCAAGTTATCTGAAATGGAATGTACAAAGAGTTTTACCCAAACAACTCCAAAATTTAAAAATATTACCTAATTTTCGAATAAGATTTAACATTTTGTAGTATTCAATCAATCAATCTAATTCTTTTGCAAGCTGGAAATATCTGAAATTATTCAATTGCATATACTAGCATTCATTACAATATCCCACCTTTCTATAAATTTTCATATTTTCTTTTCCTCTTGGGAGTTCATGGACAAAAATCTGTGGGCAATCAATCGATACAGACTTTTCCAGTAATACCAAACTTTGTAGATGAGATGGAAGAGGTAGGCTACCTGAAATAGTATTGAAATGGAATAAATTATTCAGAAGTCCCTAAATAATAAAAATTACACTCCTAATACTTTATTGTCAGAGCAGATGACAAAGTTTCTCTTTTAACAATTTAAAATTAACATTATAACTAACCTCAAATTCTTCTTCCTTGAAATAACATGTTAGTAAGAATCTCAAATATTATGAAGCCTTAGACATTGACATTTTCATAGTTCAGAGTTGGGGCAAACAATTTGTTCATGCCTGCATAATCAGATTCTTCAGTTTCTAAAAAGAAAACACTGTTAAAAAGGATTGTATTCATTCCCCACCATCATTCTGTCATTATATGTAATATGTTCAAATTCGGTCTTATTCAAAAGAGAAATTAAACAAAATTTATAGAATTGGTTTTGGTAAATATGCAGAATAAGGTGGATAAATGTTGTTTTGATTAATTTTCTATTTATAGTGTCATAAGTTAAAAGAAAATCTAGTGTTTTTATGACAGTTAAATGTGAATTGCCTAAAATTGCTCTTTTTCAAATGAAACTGTTCTGAATTAGTCCTAGAATCAATAATTTAAAATATCATAAATCATAATCAAATGCAAATCTGTCTGTCTGTAGATGATTTTCAATCACTGAATCAGTATGTAATTATATGAGTATATAATTAATTGATACCTGTTTATTTTAATGCCATATTCTTCAAGCCACGGTTCTGGGGTGTAGAGCAACGTCACCTTTCTCCCTGTCTGCCTGTTCATGTGTTTCCTGTAGTCCAGCCTGCACGTAGTCCGAGTTTGCGATCATCATAAAGCTGTTGATAATTTGACGGTTTATCTTGATTCAGTAATTAGATGCTAACATTTCAAAGTCTAGAGCTGTGAAGAGGGCATATTCAGATATTGTATTGCCATTGTAACATTTGCCAGTCTACTGACAATAAAAATTCAGATTCGGAAATACGAATCAAGCTCTGGCTGTGTTAAATATCGCCAGGCGTAACATGGATCTGCGGATTTACTGATGTAAGCTAGTCCAACCAACCTTATACCAGTACCGTATACTGCTGTACTGTTATAGCCAGTATGTATTCAAATATATATATATATATATATATATATTAATTCAGTTATTGGTACGGTAGATCTTACCCTACTTCCCGACTGTCCCATACTGCTATAATCACACTGAACAATACATTAATAACCAGCATTAAACAACACGACACCTACACTGACATTATTGAATCTAAGATGCATTGCCTTACAGAAATACTGCCAACGCAGTACTGCAGTAATAACAAAAGCGACCAAGATATAACTGTCGGCCGACCAAATATCGAAGTCCAAAAGTCTGGAATTCATCAAATGTCAAATCAAACGGACAAATTAAGGAGTGAAGAAACAAAAAAAAAACGCGCGTGATTAATTACGCGTTTGAAATATAGCTTCTGATAGGCTGCTATCCTTAACCAATGTGCGCGCGCAACATTGACTAACGCCACGCCTCCAATGTCGGTGATTATTACCGACATTTGTCGGTGAATCAGTTTACCGACCTCATTTTTTAATTTTTTACCCCTAAAATGACGGTAAAATTTACCGAACATTTCTTAGAGTGTAGATTGATAAGAAATAGTTTGCTGATCTCATTCTGTGACTTTATGCCTTTGAAACAATTTTGTTATTTTTACAAATTGTCATTCAGGCACATCAGATTTCCGAAATTATAAATTGGAACTATTTAAAGAAGGAAAGGAATATGATGCTGCCAAGTCTGTATGTGAAGGAAGAAATGCATGGCTTGTTGAGATTAAAGACGAAGAAACTCAAGCTGCAGTGAGACAACTTACTGAGTGAGTTTATCTCATCCATATCTATCGTGTGAATTAGGCTTGTCACACATAATACCAAATGTAGTGTACCACATTGGTCTAAAAAGGCAGGGAATTGAGATATATACACCAAAACAGATTTTATCAGGAACTTTCAGTCGACAGTAAACACCAAATTTTCAAACATATACATAATGTTTATATACACATTCCTTCACGCGTGAATAAAATATATACTTATATTGGCATGTTATAATGGTAAATCAATAACTAACTCAGCGAACAGAATGATGAATCATACATTATCGTATATTGTTAAATAAAAGCAAACTTGTTTTATATATGTCTTCCGTGACATAATGTCTTGCTTGTTGCAAGTTGAGTCAAGTTAAAACTGTGAGCATTAAATTTTAAGTTGGTTTTTGAAGACTAGTGTCGAGATTCATATATATATATATATATATATATACGATATGTAATGATTTAAGTTGACTTGTGATATATTTCATTTGACTTTAATAGGTAAAAAATGAGTTACGCGCAATATTATATTGTTCCAAGTTTTATTTGCAACGTGCCCCTTTTAAATCATCAGTATAAACAAAATTTTAATTTAGAGTTGAATATTTATTACGGAGAAACATCGCGAAAACAATATAATATGACCAGATAATATGCGGAAAGATGATGATAATATAACACATTTTAGAATTCTTTAGGAACGAATTGGTTATGTTCCTTGTATGCACAATCAATATTTTAGTAACATATTTAAACTGTTACAACTTTTGAGCATTTATTTAAGTTAAATACTATTGTTAGATATTTTACAGAAAAAAACCTTACCTTTCATTAAATATTCAGCAAAATACTGGAATTTATTCAATTAATCATAATTTTTACAACGCAGGATACAAATGCGATTTCAGGGCGAATTTTTTTTTAATTAGTCCCGTTAGGAATCTGCTCGATTTACTTCCTTACCTTGCCCAGTGGAATCAATTCGATTTTATTTTTATACTGCTTTTGTATTTTATCCAGGTAGTGAGTAACAACAAACGGTGTATATCGTCACCGGCATGAAGTGTATTACCTTGTTGTTTAATTAAGTTTCGCTATGTATGAGAAGCCTGGCACACACACTACATCCCGGTGTTCCCCATCTTGGTTCACATACTTCGGGAGTACCTGCAATCTATTACTTTAATTCTTGCGGCCAGGTATAAATACCAATTAATAAGCAATAACGTAAAAATAACGTCTTTATTTTTGTTAGGAATATCATTTGGATTGGTTTACATCATGACAGCGGGTGGAAATGGAACAACATCTATGAATTAAAATATACTAACTGGTTTGTCACATTTTGTCTCATACTAACCTCTGCTCTAATAGTATTTTATGCGTTTTCTTAATTTCTTTATTCATCATGCTTTAAGGTTCATAACTTAATTTCAAGTTTCTCAAAGATATCGATTAGAACTTCGACGATGTTTGGAAAAACTCACATTCCATATATATTATACATAGACATGAGGTTATTTCGGTATCTCTAACATAATCACACAAATAAATGACAGGAATAACTTGGCACAACCTATAATGACGTAGTATCAGTGGCGTAGCAAGACTCTCGTGATCCCAAGCAACCCCCCCCCCCCCCCCCCCCCGCAAAAATAATTCGTGGAAATGACCCTAAAATCTATCGGACATAAGCTAAAACAACGCTTTTTTATTTTGTCAAAAAGCATAACATGTCGCTAAAAAAAGGCGATGGTAACCTAAAATTTGCCGTTTATCTTAGTTACTTTAATTTTTTCATACTTTCTTCCTCTTTGGCCCTTTTACTGGGTTTCTGTGCGCCACTGGGAGGTTTTGCTGTCGACATCATTCTGCAGCCTTCGTGATTTTGTCGGTGCGATCAAACCACGAGATGCCGAAAATCGACGACTCCTGGCATTGTTACGTAACAGAACGATTTGAGCAGAACTAACATCAACGTTATAGGACATGCATTACTTGTTTTGCACTGTAGCTTTTGGCCTAAATTTTTAAATTCTAACCGCATGGGCCCCTTTGCGCTGTGGGCCTTCCCGCGACCGCGGGGGTGGATGCTACGCCAATGGGTATTATACCGAATGCTTTCAAGTGACCGTCTACATCACACACACAATTCTGATAAACCCAACTAAGTTGAGCGATAACCTGCGAAATAATGATTTGGCTATATGTTATCAACGATGATGTCGTTTGAATAAATACTTTTGTTGACGCGACTGTAACCAAAACAACAAATTTTGTTCATTTTGGAAAGGCTATACAAAGTTCAATCTGTAGCAGATCTGTTAAAATGGATTAAACATAACAGGAAAAACAAAAACTATGGAAACTTCTGGCTAACGCCATCATTTTGATTTTTAGCACCTCTGCTTCTTATGGTCAGTTATTGTTTAAAATTCCATGTTCCGGTAAAATCTGGTGATTTGTCAAAAAAAAAAACTCATCGCGAACAGACGAATTTAAAGCGTGGGAGATCAAATGACCATAATTTGTTTTCACACAGGGTTCCCGGTCGTCCTGGAGTAGTGACTGATGCATTCAACAACTTCTGTGTCGCTTCCAAATCATCTGATGGAAAATGGAGTAATTACGATTGCGGAAATGGGTACCATTACGTGTGTCAATCAGGTATGTTCTCATTTTTAACTGTTGTTTCAACTTCTCTAAAGTGTGCAAAATGCTTTTTTCATGATATGTTAACATTAATGCGATTTTTATGCCCTACCACGCTTTTTATGCCATTACTTATGTACAAGTGTACAGCAGTGGTTTTATTAACTGATCTCTCTTTTATCCACGCCGGCAATATTTGAATTCGGTGTTTCCGCCAGTCCAGTCGTTTTTTTTATCTGTGGTAAATAAAACTGTCCAAAGTGTCAAATTGCATTTTCTTTAAGCTTATTACCGGTAATAAAAATTAAAAAAACTATACATATATTTGAATGTGTCATATAAGAGCATAAACATGACAAATGGGTGGTATCTGAAAAATTACAACAGATCCTCTCAGTAATGAGCATTTGTACTGACTCTTTACGTGGTTTGCTTCTGTTCAGTACCAATCGTTCTAGTATCAAATGCTTCAAACTGAATGTGAAATTATGGCATGTCCTAACTTAACTAAGTGAGCACTCCATATGATTCACAAAGCAACGAAAGGGAGTATTTTGTTAGGCTGTCGTTGTCGTGCCCAGTAAATCATCAATTTTTTTAATTAATGTGAGGAATTCTCATCTCATAGATAGAACCTGGATCAACTTCAACAATGTACGAACACTTCAAATAATAACGAGTCCTGCAAAAACATTTTCTGAGTCTCAACAAGCCTGTGCTGAGAACGGATCGACACTTGTGGAGATAAAAACAGATGCTTTGGAAATATTCATCAATCGAAAATTGAGGTTGGAAAAGTTTTCTTCTTGATTATATTATGGCCGACGCAAATAACACAATGAGTTTTTTTGATGATCAAACAACTCTGCTGCAAAACATAATTTTTTGCAGGTGAAAAATCCACCTGATGCAAAATATAGGACAAGCAAAGAAAGAGTTTGAAAACTAGAAAATATTTCCGGTCTAAAATAAATCATCATTGTTTTCCCAAATCACTTAGTTTATGCCCAGACAAAAGCTGATTGATTACTACACAACTTATTTTGCACTTCACTAATCATCGATGTTCAATTTATATATATTTTTGTATTTAATTTCACGTTTTCATCTTTTATGGATATCGTATTATCAACCAAAAATTGAAGAAATGTTACTGAGATTGTTTCAATTTTTGCCAGAAAATGTTGTTTCGCGTGACTCTAGTTACGAAGGTTGAATACAATGTCGTTTTTTTCGATTTTCTCAATTAGAATTTTTCCAATTATGAAGTATTTATTGAATCGTAATGCGCGTTCATAATGCTGCATCTGCAACTGGTCGTCAGTCACTTCCATCTGAATTGAGTGTCCTTTATTATTAATTTTGTAAGCAATATATTTCATAAAAACATTACTAATAAATTGAGTTTTTGCCAATGATAACACTTTTTCCAGCTAAATTCATCAAATATTTGATATATTAGTATTGGTAGAATTGATTTGACATGGTTGCTAATATTCCAATCTTCGCGATACGAAGGAATATACGGAGTTGTTTTATTTTTAGTAAGACTATGTTACTTCATTGTTTGATAAATGTGTACTTGTCGAATGATTTCGAGTTTTCCGATCCAAAGCATTCGTATTAAAATGACATTTATGTTAGTCGTATTTGTACGCTGGCTGTCACACATCATCGAGTACACTTTATTAAACCAGGGGTCACCAAACTACGGCCCGCGTTGTCATTTTATCCGGCCCGCAATAACACGCAAAAATGGCCAAATATTTTTCCAAGAAAAATTTTCCCGAGCATCGTCTTCCTTGTTTATTTCGTAACATTGGCCAATCAGCAAGATTCGGAAAAGTGACGTAATAATGGGCCTTTCCGCATCCGCTCAGACACTTCCCAGTCGTGGTTGTAAGTAAACAATACTTCGTTTTTTGCGATTTTGAATGCTATTCGTTAGTTTTTGGTTGTGTTTGGGAAATTTAATTATGAATTAAATAAAATAAGTCAATCATCATTTGCCCCTTTAGGAGTTGTAGTTTTAATAGTAATAATGAAAAATTAGTCTAGAAATAGCTGTGACAAAATAGGCTAAAATTCTCTACCGGGAGGCAACGCTTTCTGCGAAAGATGCACTCGTGGCGCGTACATTCGATAAAACTGTTTACGTCTTGTGTGCTAAAATGAACGTCGAATGTGAATTTTGCGCTAACAGTACTGTAATCCTCAGCTTACTGCTCCTAAGTCACACTAATTTTTGTACTGCTTAAATGCGGATATTCATGTAGGTAAGTTACAAAAACAATTCATTCGATTTGAATAAAACTGCGCCAGTGGATAGATCTGAGTGAAAATAAGAAAACAATACCCAGTTTATTAAAAACGGTCAAGAAATACCGGAGATATCGGAATTTTAGTACCGTCCGACAGGCCAATTTTTTCATAAGGATTGTATAACTTTTTTGAAAAAAACTGTAATAAATATAAAAAAAAAACACATATCAATTACTAATCTTTCGAGCTGCGTCACATCTATGGAATATTGTGACTATTTCAGGATTTTATTCTGGCCGTGAACGGTCTTGACACCGCTGAAAGATCGTCGCAAATAAACGCTGGAGTTGTGGATGTTAGTTTGACAGTGGTTTATTGTGGGTTTAACGATGTTCTGATTGTACAAACTTCATAAAAATTGGTAAGTATCAAGTTAGGTAAGAAATACACACGTCCACATAAATTTTATTGGTGTCCATAGACAATATCGTTAATTTGCATCACGTATAACCACGTATTTTAAAAGCTCCGAATGTTGGGAAATTTCTGCGCTAATGAATTAAAATCAAATACCAGATAATATTTGTTTATTTCATATTCTAAATTATGCCAAAATTTCATGGAATTCTATGCTACAGCAGGCAGTCAGTAGTCGTTTGTATGAGCCATATTCCGACACGGCGTAAAGGTACTTTGTGTGATGCGTACATTTTTTGGCACGAAAAAGCGGATTTTGTAACATTCCCAATTCACGACTGCAGCGTTTTGATAACAGCTAAACTCAGGATTGCCGTCTATATATAGAAATCTTGTATATTTGTTTTCTTATAGGATGTTCTCGATTTATATCCTGCGATATATATAAAATTTAATATTCAAGTCTTCAGAAATGTAGAATATATATTGTTGAATAAATTTCCCAATTTTTGTGAATTTATTGTATTGCATTGACAAAAATATTTGTCCGGCCCTTTTCAACACAGTTTGAGTCCTATCCGGCCCGCGGTAAAAAAGTTTGGTGATCCCTGCCTTAAACAAATAAGATTCATTGATTTACGTCTTCATATAAAAATTAAAACTAATTGACATTTATTATTAAAGTTTATTACAAATGAATGTCATTAGATTTTCAATAGAGTGAACCAGTTTTACCAGTTCACACGTATAAAAAATATTGCTGGTTATAACGCGGCAAAACATAACTTACGCCAGAAAATGAAACTCAATGCGAGATGATCAAAAACTTCGCAACAGAATAGCAAGCACGTAGGCAAAAGAAAGAATCGTATGAAAATAGCAATATGATTTCATGTTACTATCGGGCATCAATCAGCAAGCCACAGCGCAAATGAACATCGAATTGTTTAAATGTTCTTTTGCGAAAGTAGCGCCAATGTGTATAATAACACTATGACTCACGCGATCATCTCTCTATTTCAAACAGTGGCAGCAGCAATTACTGGACAAGTGGAAGTGATTCCGAAACAGAAGGATCTTGGAAATGGGGAGATGGGACAGCTATTGATACCAATGATGACAAGTGGTAAATTTATTCTGTATACTAACATAAATATTCCCGAATTATAAGTAAAACAGAAAATAGAATGATTTGTCTTATATAATGTGAATATCCTGATAAAATAATCTAAATCAACTTGTGCGTCACGCTTATAATTACGCAATATTCAAAATTAGTCTCACGTAAGATGAAGGATGTTGAACCATGAGAGGGATATGAAAATTTTCAATGCATTAAGTTTATAACGTAAAAAATACTTCCACAAAATATTACACCACTTTCAGTTTTTTGATTAAATACCGCAATATATTTGTTTTTGAAAAAAAAATTATTTTTTTTAAAACATAAAATATAAAGTGCATTATCCACAGAAACACTTATAATTGTGTTACTGATTGTATATTTGTTATTTTTTTTTGTCTCAAAGAAATGAATGACCAAACCCTCAAATGAGTCAAAAGACGCAATAAAATTAGTCAATCACTATTGCGGTTCAATTTATATTATTGTTCCATCGTATTTTTAGGAAACCATGGTATAGTGGTGAACCAAATGGAAAAACAAGCGAAAACTGTTTACTAAAATACGCGGAAGGAAATTTTAAATGGGCTGATTTTGGATGTAATCGACCTTTTGGATATATTTGTCAGCGAGGTGATTAATCTTAGAAGCAGAAATGGTACGGTGATAAAATTTCAAATGTGTTGTGATCAGTGGTTTTCAAATTCTATGTACTGTTGCCCCATTACAGCATCCCATACATAGTTCCCGACAAAACAGAAAAAAGTAAACTAATTTCAGATCATGGCGGTTTTCAATGAGACAGACGAGTTTGTAATCTTCAAGGTTTTTAATATTTGGAGACATTTCGGCCAGGTACAATCTCAAATCACCTCGCGAGATATTGCCCACTTTGAGAATCACTGTTTTAGCTTATTTTAATTGCGAAAAAGTAATTGTTCATTTATTGTGGGATAAGGCCAATAACAGAATTGAGAATGATTTTTATTTGTCCGTCACAAAATATTTTGCGATCCTCATTTTACATAAATTTTATGAGTTCTCACTGAAAATTTCACTAAAATTCGAATAAAACGAAAAACTGACACGAATTTTCACTTTCGCGATAGTGAGCAAAATGTTTAAATTTTTCTTTACGCTAATAAACCTTTGCTGCGGAAGTAAGGATTGCGGAAAGTAATTAAAGTGAACGGGATTGCAAGCCAGCGCGATTTTAATACTACTACAGCTCTTTTCAAATACTAATATGATGTATTTTGTGGTGTTAAACAACCCTCGCCTTCGAGAACATATATATTGCAATTTAAATACAATATAAGTACTTTTCAGTGTAAGGCCGCCGATCCAATAAACTAGATCAGAAATTCGGCAAACACGCTGGCATCAATTCTTATTCAAATTGAAAATAACGCCGCAACCCACCTGCAGTCTTGTTTTCGTCGCCGCCATTTAATCATATTTAGTGAAGATGTATTGTGACGATTGGACTTCCTGACTTAACATCTTAAGTTCTTGAATACCTTTTCATGGTATACCCGGTGGTACAAGGAGTCCGGAGTTAACATATATCGTTATATCGCATATATGCAAATGAAATTGGATCTGAATATTACATTGGTGCAAATCTTAGGGACACAGATTATGATATTTTTCTGGCGAATCTTACCTCCTATCGAAAACACTAACAGAAATTTAATATTCGACAAAAAATGTATTTTCAAAGGCATTGTTTATCATGTTTTTCTTAGTTCACTTCATAAAACCGAAACATAAAACCATGACACATATAATGCGACACCTAACAATTTTGACAGAATGAATTTGCTTTCATATTATCATGCCGGTATGATTCTAAAAATTGGTGTGTCTGAAAATTGTAAGAAATTCTCCATAAATCATGTACACGTAGAAAATGCCTGGATGCCGCTCTGATTTCGGTTAATCAAGCTCGATTAGATAAGCTGTAATCAGGGATTTTGAACCATAAAACTAAGTTATGTATCAAAAACAGCTGATATAAATAACAGCACTCTGCAAAACATACAGCATGAAATAATTCAATATAATTGACCTTCGATGTAAAATATCCCTCGTTCAAACGATAATGATTACTTGTTTTTACTTGAGTCGCCAGCATTATAACAATGTAAGAATCAAATCAACTATATAGCTATATTAACCATGTTTAACTCTGGTGTCACTAATATATTATGTGTATGAGAATTTCTTTCTAAATAGTTTCCGAATACAGTCTTCGTGATAAAAATATTTCAAAAGTGCATGTAAACATTTTTTTATTTAGACGTAGTAACGTGTTCAAGTCAAATATTAGATGTATACTTGTTTATAATTTTTGTCAGTTGAAAAACGATACAGCATCAAAGATCTATACAAGACGTGGGACATTAAAATTTATACGAAATAAAAATTTTGCAATTGAACTAACGAGGTAAATGTAAAATGCAACAATCACTTTAGTTATCAAGAGAATCATAGCGGAAACTTTTAGGGACATTAACTTATTGCTTTGGTCATCACGCGTGCCTGATTGGGACGTCTCAATCTACAAAACACTGACTGACAATATGATGAATCGAGGCTGTGATAAAATAACAATGCGTGTTCTGTACCACCGAGTGCGACGAAACTACACACATTTTCCCAATCAAGTGTGGACACAACAAGGACTTAGGAACCGTTTTGTTATGTATAATTGCATCCATTATTTTATTTATTAGCGGTTACCATCTCATGTATCAAACTGAATATTAAAATATTAATCTTGTTAACAGATGTATCAACTGGTGACTGCGGCAGAGAAGTTTGCTCAGGCAAGGGGACATGTCAAGTTAATGGGGGTCGATACAAATGCACGTGCGATGCAGGATACTTTGGAACAAAATGCGAAAAAGGCAATTTTTAATTGATTTCAGTTTAGCACAACGATATTGAGTTGAAACATACTTTTCATATTATTTTGTCACTCGAACAATTTGTAGAAAGTGCTTCTATAGACCACAGCAGATGAAATTGGGTAAATAAGTGACGCGTGAAATAGCCACTTTTGCCATATAATGCTTAATGCAACCTTTTCTGAGTATTTTGTGACAACCTTTCTAATAGCATGCATATTGAATAGAATATTCAATCTTCTGGAAAGCATATATAATTCAACAAATAGTCTTGAATTCAACATCGTCTAATTTGAGTAATTTCGATGAATATTTCATAGTATATTTTTAAGTTGAGGATTTAAACGTTTAAAATAAATCATAGTCTGTTTAATAAATGGTTTTCAGATCTAATATCGATATCAACTTCAACTACCCAATACAATATAAAAAGAGGTCAGAGTCTTACAGCGGAATTAGACATTACGTCATATGACGGCAACATTGTCATCAGAGTCTCAACCCCTGGCGATCATGCAGTGACATCAAAATCTACAACAGCAATCACAAGCAATACTGTTTCATCCACCCTTGCTCTCACTCTCAATCCATCTGAAGTAACAGCAAACAAGCTCACTTACACATTTACCGCTGCTCCGATTTCAACTACCAGCACGTCTTATTCTAGGGTAGCGACAGTGAGTGTAACAATAACAGGTTTGTAAATGTATTCAACATAAACATTGTAGTAATTAATCGTTGCCCATAGAGAAGTCTTTAGACCTAAAATTCACAGTCCACATTAGCTGATTTAAACTTCTGAAACAAGCTTGTACTGAAATCTTAGGCTGAACTCTCTTGATCTGTAAAGTTTGCTCGTGTTTTAAAAGTTCAATTAATTAACTCCAACCCTTTGTACCATAGCAAAGGGCTGCCAAAGATCGATATTGCTATTCTCCCTACTACAGTGGGTTTTTGAAACAGAATTTTCAAAAAGTTTTGTTTGAGAATTTTCAATCAAAGTCGGTCGTAGTGAACAGAATAGCAATATCAACTACTTGTCTATTTTCGTGAATAGTCTTTTACCTCCCCATCCCAACGGAACAAGACTGGCAATCTGAATACAAACCAGACCCGAGATCATGAAAGTCGCACAGTTGTAAACACACAGCTGGATTTTCACTACGATATGAAGTCATATGTTTTCTATTATTTATGCCAAGTACACTATTTATGTATCATTAGAAACATTATTTTGGTCTCTATATGTTAGTTCATTCAAGAGAGTGATAACTGACTTTGTTTCTATTGCAGTGGGTCGAAAATAAAAATTTGTTAAAAAATATTTAGATCAATTTTTTTATTTATTCCATAAGTGATAGAAACGATTTGTTCACTTTTCTAAAATGCGTTATATCTGAATTTTCAAACGAGTCTTTAGTGACATTTTGAATCAAAATAAGATGGGATATATTGACTTCAGAAGATGCTGAGACTGTCAGCTCTCCGGGTTTTTTCCTAAACCTGTGACGTCGTAAACGTGTTCTCGGCTTTCAATGCGTCTTTAATGACTGAATGAACCCAGGTGGTCGTTACAATATCTCTTTCGTTGTGATTATATACTTGAAAGCAATAATTACTATGTGGAATGGTCATTATAGGGTTCTATCATCGGGTCTTGCCCAGCTGCACGATTTACAATATCTGATTACGTGGTATCACATTCTAACCTTATTTAAATACTCAAATTGCAAAACCCACAAGAATCTTTTTCTATTTTTGTGACGTATTCTATCGTTCAGATAAGGCAATAAATTATTATTAATAGATCATACATTCGGATGGCGTAAAGTAATGATTACTAAGAAGTTATAATCAGGCATAACCCACCAAAACAATTTTTGTCATTTTTGCCGATGACGCGTGAAGCTTCATGACGGAACATTCTGCCTTGCATAGGGCACCTTAGGAAGAAGCCTGGGCTCATGTAAATATTATTCTAGAGTCGAGTTATGACCTAGGTCAAGTTGTCTACCACATTATAGGGTCCCCGACCCATAGACTCAAAGTTATCAATTACTGTAACAGTAACTTTGACAGCTTTTATACCAGTACACATTTGTACAAATATATTTTTAGACGCATGCGATTCGTCACCTTGTCAAAATGGGGCTGCTTGTCAATATTCAACTGCAGAGCCATATTACAATTGCACTTGTCGGCCAGAATTCAATGGAACTACTTGTGAAGGTAAAGATATATATTTTTTATATAATGAATTATATATATAAATCGTTTGAATGACGATGAATATCCTACTATAACGAGTTCAAACTAAGAAAATGCTACAAATTTATAGTGAAGATACCGATAACAGAATTCTAATTCTTAGATTCAATGTATTGCATGACAGAAATCTTCACAGAAATATATTAAAGGATTTTTTTATGTCGTGTTTTGGTACCTGTACTTATTTAAATAGTTAAATTGACTCAGTTTTGAGTAATTGCAATTCTGATATTTCTCTGTTACATCAGTTAATTCTCTCTCCGAGCTCGTAAACTCATATGAGATAAAATTTATATTTACGCTAGCGATGAGTAACCTACTGTTAATATCGCTCTTAGCTATTTATTGACGTAATGTCCTGATATGAAAGAAGCGAGAAATTCTTCCAGCCGTGACGCAAAGTGCGAATTGTATAAATAGTGTGGATTTTAAAATCGCCTGTAAGATGTCTTAAAATGTCGACGCGACTCAGACAGGAAATCTATGACATTAACTCAATTATAATGACTTATTATTGGTTTAGCATGTATTTTCAGTCATACAAACCATCCACGGCGCTGTGATGTTTTGATAAATATGATTTCGACTGCACCATACTTAGCAGAGCTATCGAGATTTTTTGTATGCGAAAAAAAAACTGAAATTAATGGTAATTTTCACACGTAACTGCGCGTATTGGATTGTTTACGTCGTTCTACGCGCATTTCGTCGAGAAAAGTAACATTTTTTGGATCGGGATAGGTCTGTGCAGTAATAATTAGAGCTGTGACGTCATCAAAATTGTCAATTGAAGCCTTGAACATGATAATTCTGTAAATACAATTGTGAATTCCAGAGTAACCATTTATGCTATAATAGTCGTTTTGGTATTGTTATGTTGAGGAAAACTTCATGAAAACTTTGAAAATAAAAATTAAATAATCAGGAGTTAATTATTAATCCTCTACTGTACACAGAATATCCCGAGGTCAAATTTTTGTTTCTAGAAATTTTTGAAATTTTTCCACATGAAAATTTTTTTTGGAAGAGTGTGTTTTAAAGATATATTGCTGAATAAAACTCTACACGCTTTTATAAAGCTATGAGTGAAGACCTAGGGCTAATTGGTTGACTAAATTTTTTTTTTTTTAAATACTCATGCAAAATGGCTAGGGGTTTGGGCGGCTAGAAGGTACATTCATATCAAATAATATGAAACATCAGCTAAGTGTAATTTAAATGTTTTATTACTTTTTGTCAGAACTAAAGTACACATTGAATGAAAATTGCAAATATCATGTCAACTTTTACAAAAAGAAAACATTCGGTGAAGCAAATACAACTTGCAATAGTCTTGGAGGAACATTAGCGATGATGAAAACAGACGCAATACAAGATTTTGTTGAAAGTCAAATAATAGCTCAATATGGTGAGGAAGGCACAATTGAATTTTGGATTGGAGCTTATAAACCAAATACCGATTGGTTATGGGTTGACGATACGCCTATTACCGATGGAAAGTGGGCGTGGTCTGCAGTAAGCCAAGGAAATGGGTCTTTGTTTATGAGTTCTTATGAGACAACGAGGAACAATATGAAGTGGATTAATAATGACGGCTCTTCAAACCGGGGATATGTTTGCGAGGTTTTAAGTAAGTTTTAGTTTCTACTGTCAGAGCTTTTTTTTTTAATCAGTGCTTATTGGTGCCTTCTCCCAAAATAATTTTGTATACTTATTTTTAAAGATTCTTCTTTATTTTTGAACTCAATCAATCAATCATTTTATTTCGGCTCTCTGACTAAAACGGAACAATACAAAAAAGTAAACAGACAACAAATACAGAGATACCTGGAAGGCAAGCATAACTTAAAAAAATTATAAAACGTACAAGTACGTGCCCACCCACCAAAAAATAAAATAGGAATAATACGATTATACAACAAATATGGACACGATTCAAAATCGGGGAGTGCTTATAACTCAATTTAAAATGATAAAAGCCAAATAATTGCTTGAATCAGTGGATAATTTACATGGAGTAAAATAAAGGTTGCGCTTGAAATAAGACAGCAAAATTCAGGTAGATAAAATTAAATGTAATAGAATCTCAACGACCTCCTCCGTCTCTGATAGATGTTTCAAATGTTCGTATACGATTATGGTAGCTGAAAAATCGCCAGGATTAGCCTTGCAGTAAATATATATAAATAAAGCTGATCTCGAATTCTGTAAATTTTGTGTCTGAGATTCATATATAGCATAGAAATATACAAGTCAAAATCTATGGGAGACATCGCTTGCTGTCAGAAATGGAAAAAATCACCAAAAAAACTATCAAATGTGCAAGACAGATAAATAAATACATGGTTGAAAAGCAGCATAAAGTTTTGAATAGTGGGAATAGAAATAGAGTGACAATAGCTTGAAATAGCTGTGGATACAAATACCTAACAATGCGTGCCAATGTTAAAAGAAAATAGTGACTAACTAACTGCGTTCTGTGACTAACTGCGTTATTTTATTGTCTTATATTTATCTACAAGATAAACTCGACATAAAATGTTATGAACAGATGTATGTATGCTTGTATATTAGCGTGTAAAGTACTAACGTTATGCCCAATATGGCGTTTTGTCGTCTAAATTCAGTGTTTGCATATATATGATTGCTCGGTTGATACCAAATTTTTAATCTGTCGCAAAGACATGTTCTTAATCCCCGCAATTCCTAATCATTCCCAAGCAAATGTGTTAATTTCAAATTCATATAAAAAATACCTTTAAATATCTAAGGGTGTTTGTTACTTTGGCGAGATATCTACCGCACTTTAGCGTGAGATCTACCTCATGACGTATAACGCTGTATTAGACCTTACGGCTACGCGATAGACTTAGGGTTGCGCCTCGGTAGGCTGCATAGGGCGGTAGACTTCATGCGTCGCTTTAGCGTGAGGTTACCGCTGCATTATCCCTTACGCGATAGACCTCATGTTGCACAACATCTATTCAAGATTGTTATGATATTAAAATAGATTAGTCTTTCTAATCAGTTGGAGATATTACTTCGTTCACCAAGTTATAAATAACTCTTTCCAGCTTATAGTTGCCGCGACAGCATGTTGGGTCCAGAATTGACGCACATGAATTAGCACTGGTTCCAAACAGCAATAAAAATCAGTAAAATTTCATATTACTTTTTTTGCAGATGAGCAGAAATGCATATCAATTAACTGTGGAATAAAAGGTACCTGTATGCTTACCGGGTGCCAAGAACACTGCAAGTGTTTTCCGGGATTTATTGGAAAGCTTTGCGAAACAAGTAAGAATCAAACTTTTTCAACTGCATGGTCATAGTATCGGATTATTCAATCAGTTTCATCGGAGTGTGTGTTGTATTGGGAATAACTAAGACTTTAGCTATTACAAATTGTTGCTGTCATCTTGTATCAAGCTTACCATATAACCAAGTAATACCACACGCTTAAATAAAATGCTTATCTTTGTCGACGTCCTTGTCCTTTTTACTAGCGAATATTGATTCACATTTCAATAATAAAAAGTAGAAAGCAAGGTAACTTTGAGTTGAAATAAACAAAAATTCATTTTTCCAACGTGACATATTATTTAGTAGTAGACACCTAATAACCGCCTTTTAAACCAAACAAATTATTCTACTTGGAGCTATTAGGTTTTGTTATGTTCAGAACAAATACAGCTTACTGCAACAAAATATAACTACACCATATATGTGAATGAAAGTTTCATTGCTGAACTGAACGTGATCAGTATTGATGGACTCGTACGTATTCGGGTTTATAGAAATAACGATTTGAAAGAAGTCGTTGCTTCGCAACACAATGCTAGTGGATTAGTAAACTTTACGATTGGACCAATTACCCAACCAAGTACTGGGATAAATTACACATTCTACGCAAGTCCAGAATCAAATATCTACTCCTACAATTTTACAACTTTTGTCCGTGTTGTAATTGAAGGTATGAATTAGCGATCTGCCGTTTAGTATAACTGCTATTTAATCGGATTTTTAAATATTACAACAATAATATTCGGAAGCAAAAATCAAATGTATATAATGTGGGTTTTGCATTTTGAAAACTTGCTAATAAATCTGTAACATCAGAAACAGTGTGTGTGATGATAGAACGTGCAATACTTTAAATTAACTTAATTGCTTAACTGCTGATGATGAGATATCTACATTTTTCTTAGCTTCAGCATCTATCACTTCCGTCACTCCACAATCTGTAACTATACCGATCGAAGCAGATAAGAAGAAAGTAATCTGCGATGCATCAGGCGTGCCTATCCCAAGTGTCCATTGGTACAAAGGTGATCAACTAATCAAGAACGAAATCGGAACCGGTGTCTACCAAACGACATCGCCCGGTCATGCTTTTTTGCTTATCGATAAAGCAACAAGTAATGATGTCGGGATATATACATGCTTTGCATTTAACATAATAAAGGGCACAACCAAGAAATCGAAACAATCAGCTGTGGTACGAGGTAGGCAAATTACAGGGAAATAAATTTTGGAAATTAGGATCTTGAATATTAATTTACTAGAAGTTCAACGGAGATCATACGACGAATTACTTACTTGTTAACAACCAATCTATCTCAAATACAGTAGTCATAAAATTGGATAAGAGCATGCTGTGTAGAGGAAGTCAAGTGTCAACAATATTTCATTAATATAAGATCATACCAATTACCGATCCTATGTTCTTATACATTTTGCATTTACGGCAAAATGATTAGACCTAAATTTTAAATTTCGTGGCCTTTAAAATCTCAAAATAAAGCACTGTAAACAGTATTGGTTTTTTTGAAGACGCATTTATTTGAACTGTTTACAACGAAAGCTAGTAGTGAAATTTTGAAACATTTTGAGTCATTTTTTTGCAATTATCATTTTTTTTTTCTAGGTAATATTTTACTGGTTCAGTCAACGGTTACAAAAACATCATACGGAGTTGCTTCTTTGACTTGTACATTTGAAGGATATCCGCCGCCTCTTATTACTTGGAAGTGGCATCTTCCAGGGAATGTGAAAATAATTCCAAATGAGAACATAGCAATGTTTAAAGAAAGCACTATAAATGACACCCTGAATCCTTTTCAAATGAGCACAAGTCAGCTTAACATAACATTAGTCGAATATCTTGGCGCAACAAATTTTTCCTGCTCGGCAAAAAATAAATATGAAGATTATACCGATAATGAAAAATTGTTTGAACTGAACAAAAGTAAGTAACTAAAAACCAGATCAAATTAATTGTAAAAAATATAAACTATTTACATAAATGTATTATTCCATTTAGATGTGGCCTTGAATTCAATTTCATCGTTTCATCTTTACGGCAAATCCGAGCCAGACAAAAGAAATTATACTGACGCAAAACGGTATTGCCACTCCATATGTAAAACACTCGCAATTATATCAAACAATCAGACTCAAGAACTACTTAAAACAAAAGCTAACAATCTCGGAATCACAACTTATTGTGAGTGAATATTTTATTTAATTTTATAGTATATACTTCAAGTACTCACAGGAAGATTCAAACATAGATGAAATTTATACTATTGCGTGAATAGATTACAAAAATTTAGAAGTGTTTTACAATGAGCCAGTTCCACTTTTAATTGCGTTTTTAATACGAATATTTATCAGTTTTCAACCATTGTTACTGTAATATTGTTCAGTGTATCTTGGAGCACAAAGAAACACAACAGGTAGTCAAAAGGTTTGGAGATGGAATAATGGGTCTGTGCTGTACAATGAAACAAAATACGGACCGTGAGTATTCCTCTGATGACAATACAATATAGGAATTGTGCGCAAATTTTAAATATTGAAGTTTCCAACATGAAGTTGTTTTTAATATTTTCACAGAACTATTGCCCTCATAAGTTACACGTATTTGCATCTCAACTTTGCATTTGACATTGAGGCTTGAAACTGTATGAATTATTTTATTTATACCTTCAATTCAGATGGAAGTCTGAATATGGTAATATTGTACATGGAGCGTATGTTGCGTGGGAAAATGATAGACCGTTGACGAATATGAATTGTTTAGTAATGAGAACAACTTTCCAATGGCGATGGGCTGACGTAGACTGTGCAAAAACAAGAGGATTTATTTGTGGGGGACTATGTGAGTTTTGAATAACTAATATAAAATTGAGGTTTAAAAATGTACATATTCATGTGTATACACAACAATAATCAAATATGTACGGAAAGACCCAAAAATAATGGAACCCATACAGCATTCAGTTGCACATATATCCGTTCCATTAATTTCGAAAACGATCAATTGACCCTGAAATTGTACGGTTGCAAAGCACTTTAATAGTTACAATTTCACCCTTTCCATCATCCTTTAAAGATGGAGAAATCTTTGTATACTAACTGTAGATTTAAAATACAATGTTATTTAATGTAATTTTATATGAAGTTTGATAACTGTATTTGTCTATAGTGGAGGGGATTCCTCTTGACTTTCATGTAGATTTGGCGAAATGCTCTTCGAATATCACTGTCCAATGGACTCCGTCGAACAATGCATTGGGAGTGAGACACAGGTTTGTGCGTTTTGATTTTAAAATGAAAATTCTATTACGATAGTATAAACTATTTCAAAATTTGATTATATCGTGAATGGCGAATTTATGGTGAATTTGTTCCAGTCATTGCCTATTTTTTTTTTTTTTATAAAACTCAAAGGAATACTTTTTTAGTAGTTAGTAGCAATGCGTATTAGGAATTTTCTGTTTACCATGCGATTGATATTGATTTTAAATGACAGTTTTTACAAAAAATTCAATACTAAATATTTTGGTTTGTGAAATATTTTTACTTCATTTGCATATAATACAGGCTTCAAATCGAACGTGTATCCTCGATGGAAAAGAAGGTAATTAACAATACCGACATTACGCCTCTTCTACAGAACGTAATAAACAATACGTTTGTGGGGTTGAATTTCTCAACAACTTACAACGTAAAGGTGAGTAACATAAAATATATATAACATACAAATAGATAGATAGATTCCAAGAATAGATTGATCGATGTAGGATACGTGACATTGGGTTCTGGGATATCAGCAGCGCAACTTCAAGCTCTTTGTATAAAAATAAACCATTTCCTAGAATTATAAAAATAGCAGCATGAATTAAGAGGTACCACATTATTATAGGCTGAAATGTTTACAAAAAAATATAAATTAAAAACAATAAATTTTGAAGTGCATCAGAAAATTCAATAAATACGAGAATTTCATTACTAACAAGTTGAATCAATAACAACAAATCGCTATTTTCCCATGTGAGCATTTTTTGTTTTCAGGTAATTGTGTGTCCTGAATTGTGCAAATATCCGCACATTACTACGAAGACAGTAACTACGGATGCAACAATACCTGGTCCTGTAAAAGCTTTCAATATGACACACGTAAAAGAAAACAACACTTGCCTTATTCAATGGGAGATGGACAACACACATGGCATTACGGAATTTTATGTATGTTGGTGATACGAAAACGACAGGATTTTGTTTAATTAAAAACAAATTCATAACATTTTATTTTAAAAGTTTAAACGTAACTTTCAGTTGTCCAATATGAATGATATTTTCTCTATCAAGTCATTGGCATTATGAACTTTTAAATAAAATAACACTTTCAAGATATCACTACTCCCTATCGTCGATTTTCGATTACGTAATTAATTAAATTCTAAAAAACAATTTTACCTTGTTGAACAGGTGAAAGAAATATCATCCTTTGTCTACGTAGCATCTACAAAATCTACACCTAAACAAACTGTTCTAGATAAGAATATTTCAGCGGAAGAAAGATATTTCATTTTTTCTAACATGTCATTTAATCGAAACTACACATTCAGTATTTCTGCTCGGACATGTGCTGGTACTGGACCGGGTATATTTGCTGTCGGAAATTGCAAGACAGAGAGAGCAGGTTTAAGCAATTTAATATATAATCTACCCAAATGATTTGATTTTTGCGGGACCAACTACTTAACCGTCTTCTATGCTTTTGTGCCGACGGATCCGTATGCATATAATGCAAGGGTGCTGTAGTAAGAGTAAAGATAACTATCCGATAAGATAACCAAGGTCAGACGAAACGTTACAGAAATATATTTGTGTTAGAGTGCAGCAAGACTATTGGATCAAATATTATATTCTAGAATATAGATTGTGACAATGCTTCCGTACAATAAATACCGGATTACAAACTCACTGATGGAAAATTGAATTTGCTTGGCAAAGTGGTACCTATTTAAAGTAAAGGACTATATGTAAAACTGGTCTAACAGTCGTTGTATTTTAGCACCAGCTATAGTTCCTTCTCCAATTGTGATCACTGATTCAGGCGGTGATGGAACGGTTCCAATTAGGATCAATTTACCGGACGAAAGTAATGGACCTATCAGGTTATTTTAAGTTTTTGTTAAAGAATAACTCGTTTTAGATTTTTATTTGGCACGAAGGGGACCTATTCTTATTGTTGCTCTTGTGAACCAAAACGCTTTTCTTCTCAATTACACTACCAATTGCTTTGAAATTTTCGGTGATAAAGATTGGTGTAGTCGCCAGAAAGCTATTAGCCTACTTTCATTTATTTTAAAAGGATTCAATCAATTTACCGCATATGTTAAAATTTCACAGTTGCATATTTGTTATTGTCGTATTCAAACCAGAAAAATCGAATTTGATGACATTTGAAAGCGAAGAAGATCTAAGAAATATAAAGGGCAAAACTTTGAAGACTAATGAAGCTTTCATCGCTCTCGCGATTTCCAGGTAATTTTACATTTCTTCCCTTCATTTATTTGATTTACGAGTCTCCAGCTATCCTTTATAATCATGACACCCCTGACATTATTTTAGTGTAAATGCACATACATACAAAACCATCAAACTTTTTCTTTCAATTTTAAAAAAATACATACTAATATAATATGAAAAACTTGACGCTAGGTAATATTTTTAAATATTTACAACCAAATTTACGTATCTATACGTATTCAAAAACAATCATTTTCGCCCATTCAATATTAAAAAATCGATCGAGCATATCACTGTCTGAAACTCCATAAGGCTAATTAATATATCTCATTACAGAGCAAGCATTTCAAACGAAATCGGAAACATGCTTTACATAACAAGAACATTGGGTGATGAAAGCACATCCGATTGCAACATATATCATGTAATTGTAAACGAAGTGAATCGGATGAAACGAGAAGCTAGTTTCGATGGAAACATACAGGCAAATAATTTAAAATTGGAAAACGAAGCTGAGTACAGGTTCCTATTGTTCTTATTTAGTCGGAATGCTTTGCTATGAATGACGTTGACTAAACACTAATCATTTCAGCTACTACGTTGTAACTTCAACACCAGGAGATGGAAATAAAACACTGATCAAAGCGAGTGAAGTTTCCTATTTTACCAAAATTACACCTACGTCTCGTAAGTCTGAACAAAATATTTTGCTAACATTTTGCCAAAGTAAAATGTTCAATATCTCTTATTTTACTTGCGTAAAGAAACTTTCTAACACAACAATTTTTTTTTTGCAGCGACGCTTGTTATTATTATTATTGTCGTCTGTGTTGTAATTGTTGGGTTTGTAATTATCGGGATATATTGTTATAGAAGGTAAGTGATACTTGTTTTCAAGTCAACCAAAATTTTCCAATTTTGTCAAAAATTTAAAAATAGAAAAATTCCCGATACCACCACTTATTTTAAAAATAAGATTGACGTTTTGTCATTAAAGGAAATGTATGCAAATCCAGAGTCTTGTCACGGGACACTAAACTTTCATCACATAAAAATTTATGCATATTTCGTCCCATGGAACTCGAAAATCCTAGGAACGAGCGCGCTGCTATTAAATAAAAAAAGCTATTAATATTCATGCCGCAAAATTAATAATTAATAGGCATATACAGAAAAAATGTTGATAAAAAACTGACAAAAAGTAAAAACCAAATGTAGCTATGACGTTATCACATTGTCATGACGAATAAAATGTGTGTTGTCCCATCCATTGAGACGTTTTACATAGATATAACAATCTCACGCCTGCAAATCCATACCATTTTGATTCTTTGTTAGAGTTATTGATGACGTGTATTATGTCACTTTGCATAGGAAACTCGGACGAAAGAAAATGTTCATAGATGACGTGAATATGCAAGAATTACAAGATAATGTGAATGATGGTAATTTTGATTTATGGTTTCATGAGCGTCATTCAATTGTACTCTGCTGTTCTAAAGGATTAGATTTTTTTCAGTTGTGAGGTTTACAAACAAAATAATTAAATGATTTGTTGAATTTCGTTAGTACTGCAATTGCATAATTTAAGCTACATAACAAATGTATTTCATTTTCTAAGACCACTTGTACGCAAATATAGCAATGGATAAAATGGAACCGAGGTCACCTTACGATATTCCACTGGATCAACTTCTTGAAAAGTACAATCGTTTAAATGAAAAAGACGGTGCTAAATTCAAAGAAGAGTTTCAGGTATGATATATAATATTTATGATTGCAAATATTATTTTAAAGGTTCAAATGTAATTGCTATCACTTGATACAGAATCTCAAATCAGACGCAAAAGGACTGAATTATCCCACAACAGTCGCTTCCTCTGAATCACTGAAGGGCAAAAACAGATACAAGAATATTCTACCTTGTGAGTTTATTTTCAATTCTTAAAATCGGATGTACATAAAATGATATAGGCAAGCTACAAATAAAAAAAAATTTGCTCTCCTGGCAATGTTTTCTGAGATGTTCATAAAGTTCCTTTACTGTTTCAAATATGTTATGAAGTCAGTTCTCAATATATATTAACCAGATTGGATGTTTTTTATGCAGTAATTGTTCAAGTATTTTTACTTCATTTATTACACTTGTGAGGGCCAAAACAATATATGGTATCGATAAATTCCCTTTGCAATTTTAAAAGATTTAAAGACTCTATGGACAACCTATATATAGTATTGCAGTATGAAAACTAGTATTGTGGAATCGTATGAAAATGAAGGAAAATGGAGATATTTAGGTCCTGTCAATTTGAAATATGTTTTTCATTATTGCAATGTTTTGTTCAACAGCTGATTTATCGCGTGTACTGCTTGAAGGGGGAGGAAATATAAGCTACATTAACGCTTGCTACATTAATGTAAGTAATACTTATTATGTGCTGTACCGTAAAGTTTGATTTGTTACCATAAAAACTGTTTCAATTTAATTTGTCTTCAAGGGATTCAGTAAAGCAAAGAAATTTATTGCTACACAAGGGCCGTTGCCAAGTACAGTAAATGATTTTTGGAGAATGATTGTTGAGCAGAAAGTATCCTGCATCGTCATGTTAACGAAATGTGTGGAAAATGGCAAGGTAACAAAAGTTACTACTTGATAGAGCAAGTAAACGTGTCTGTGTCCTTTCGCGTGAATTCAAACAAAGCAAAAATACTTCAGATTTACGACGCACAAAGTATTTGAAAGGTTTGAGGAGAAATGTCCTTTAGTCCCTCTGACGTAAGTCCACCGAAATTTTATATTCCATATTAAATCACATCAAAACATGTGAGTTGATTGAGTTCCGAAGCCGTGAAAAAAACAAAAAAATGGAAAATAAAATGAAAAAAATATTTATTATGAAATGAACATTTTATTACAGAAAAAGTGTGAAAAATACTGGCCTTCCCAAGGTTCCCCTAAACAATTTGGAGATGTGTTTGTTGAAAATACAGACGAAGTATTCACTGGTTGCTACAAAATGTTTACAATAACAATCACAAAAAAGGACGAACAGGTGATTAATCAATATCATAATATTTCAATGCTGTATTATAATGCTCAAACAATTAAGACAAATTCCGATTAACACGATATTTATCTATGATTAGGCTGATGGATTAGCTCCAAATATACAAAATAAGGAGCAAATGGCTTTCCGAACAGCAAATGCCACTAAACTTAATTTGTGAAGTTCATAACAACCCTACTCATCCGATTTCGTTTATTTGCAATAATCTAATTTTGTCACATAGAAAGAATGTTAGAAGTAGAATGTATTTTTTATGTTTTTTAAAACTTTTTGTGGAATATATATAATAAATAAATATAATTAAAATAATATGATTTGTTTATCTCATTCATCAATTTATTTTACAGGGTATAAAGGTTTTATTACTCCAATACCTAAATTGGCCTGACCATGGAGTACCAGTTACAACAACAAATTTGATGAGATTTCATGGAATTGTTAAAAAACACCAATCAAATGCACCAATAGTTGTTCATTGCAGGTGAAATAGCCAAAGTTTCATACAACGCGTATTCACGCTTTTCACTCAAACAAAACCTCGAACAAACAGTAACCAATGATATCTATCGCTGTGTAAGCTATTATTATTGGAAGAACTGACAGCTTTCCAATATGGCATTGCGCCTGTGTCCAATTTATGAAACTTTACATGAGGTTCTGGCGTACACAGGTATTGCATCCGTATCAAACAAAGCGGTTAAACCTTCAATTAAAAATGTTCCTTGGGAGCCTTGTTTTCTAACATAATTAGGTATGACATGTGTGGAGAATAGTTATAATTTTAAATATGTTGTAATTATTAACGTTAACAATTTCAGTGCTGGAGCGGGAAGAACTGGCGCATTCATAGCATTAGATTTTTTGCTTCAAGAGGGTGAATCATTTCGATCAGTTGATGTTTACAATTGCATTTTAAAGCTGAGAAGCCAGCGAATAGATATGGTGCAAACATGTGTAAGTGCTGAATTAAATATAATACTGGGTAATCCACATCATACAATTCTGAGAACTTTCGTTATGTGTAATGGAAATAAACAATTAAACAATGGGAAACTTCATTTAAAACCTACAAATTCTCCACTAACGACTCAAAATCAACTTATTAAACTAGTGTAGAAACTCTAATTCAGCGATGCTTTTTTGTTTTATTTTGTGAATGATGCTGGACTATATCAAATTTCGATATCTTTACGGGGCAATGTCATGATGCATAAGCTTATCAATGACTTTGAACCAACTCATGAATTAGTGTGTAACTTCTAATCAAGCGATATTCTTTTGATTAAATATTTTAATTTGTGAAGGCTCCTTGATGATGTCTCATCACCTTTCAATCTATCAATCAATCATATTTTGATATTTTTAGGATCAATATATCATGGTGCATAAGCTTATTTTGGAGAATTATTTGTTTGGAAAAACGGATATGGAAGCGGAAAAATTCAATAGTGTTTTTACCAGGTAATAAGTTTTAAAAAAAAATGCTGATCAAATGAATGAAAATGGAAACAAAATGAAATCATAGAAATTAGAATTACAAAAATGATACTAAGTATAAGTATACAATATATTTCAGCATTCCAGCATTCGTCAAATTGCACTGTATAGGTAAATTTTCATAACTTAACATTCTTTTTAACTCTAGGTCAAACTCTGAAAAAATAAATTGGTAACTATAGTTACTATCTGTCAATTAGCCATTTCATAGTTCCCAATTTTCAAATATTACAGAGTTTCTTCGGATATCGGTATATTACAAAAACAGTTCAACGATTTGGCCAAAGTTGGGCCAGTGAATAAGACAAAACAAGGGCATTTGGCGAAACAACCTGAGATGAACAGAAATAAGGAAGTGATACCTTGTAAGATCAATGATCGGACAAATAATATGCTCTTCTGAATTTATATTCGTTTTATTTCTATTTGTCTTTGATGAAAGTTTTAGACGGTATAAAAAAGTCTTATACGGTGTATCAGCATAATGAGATAGAAAAAAAGTTCTTAAAGAATTGTGATATTCATTTTATAATTTAGGTTAAATTTTTACAGCACAACCTAGTATCTAAGGAAGGGTTTTCATTTAAAATGTCATTTTATAACCAACATATATACATATACACATACGATTTCGCGGCACTATAAGGTCCCGTATGTACAGTCCAGGGGTTCCGCTAGTTTTCATCCAAATCCGAGAGACTGTTTTAATATACTTTGTATATTGTTTAACGTTTAAACAGAACAAAATACACTACTACACCCCTACTATTAAACTTGCTACAAATCAAAGCCCATGTTGTTTTGCCAGTATTAAGTTCGCTTTTATATATATTCATAGCTTATACAATTTAAACAGGTGACTATTATGTACAGAAAGGAGTTCCTTGATAAGTCGGAATGTTTCATTAGGATTTCGCTCCGTCAAATAGTTTGAAAAGTACCGGTATACAAATTTGTTATCTCAATCTAACTAAACGTATTAATAAATGTTTTGAGACAAAGTTTCACGTTGCTAATATTTTAATACATAAAACTCAACATTATTTGCAGTTTCACGAAACAGCATTGTGATAGTCCGCAATCCGACTGAAGCAGAAACTCCTTGCCTGAATGCATCAAAAGTAGAAGTAAGAAATATTTAATTAACTTCATCACTTAAGGTTCAAACGACGAGATCTCAATGCAACTCAAACGTTTCTTGTTTTATTTTCAGTCATATAATAATGCTACAACATTAATTGCTGCACAAGGTCCTCTAAAACAGACTATCAGTTTCTTCTGGCGTGCAATTCTCGACAACAATATCAATACCATAGTGATGCTAACAGAGTGTAAAGAGAATAAAAAGGTAAAAACTTGCAAAACTCTTAAATTCAGAAGCCGTCTGTGGACTTGACGCACAAAATTACATGACAACGGCTGTATGCTCCAGACCAAAAAGCTTGTAGCAAATGTTCTAAGACTCTAAAGTCTAAGTAATACAATCAAACACAAACGTATAAATATTTTTCGGGACTTAACTTTTTATTCATGCAAAATGAAACAAGGAAAGGAATATACAAATGCACAAATACATCAGGAAGTGAAGGAATACAAATAACTAACTAGAAGTAACATAAGTCTTTGTTGGTGATAAATGTCCCTAATGGACAAGTTTAAAAGTATAAAATTTTGTTGCAAAATTAAGTTCCAAGTAATTTAATTGAAGCTATTTTAGAACAAAATTATATAAGTCAAATTTTTTAAAGATAGTTTGATTTCAACTAAATGTAGTACGAATAGTAGTCCTCATTTCTAGTTTCTGATATTTTTTTCACAAAATCTATTTTGGATAGCAAAATTTTTGAATTTTGGTAAAACCGATATTCCAGGAATACTTAATTGATGATGAAAATTGAATTGTAACCTGTTGATGCCTATTAGAGGGAAAGACGGTACGTAAGATCACTTCACACACAAAAAAGAGTCGTTATTGATCATATTTACTTGTTGATTGTTGTAATACTTGAAAATATTTATAATAACAGGAACAATGCTTTCCTTACTGGCCCAGCGACAACGAGAAAGATCTCGTGATTGAGGAAATCACTATTCATTTGAAATCTACCAGTACTGACAATGAAATCATTAGACGTGAATTGCGTGTAACCAAAGAGGATGACGAAAAGGTATATTAGTTAATAGCTGATAACCTTTGCAAATTTATATGCACTTGAAAATACCACAAGTCGACATGCCCAATTGCCTATTGTAATGTTACCAGTAATGCAGCTTATTCACAAAACTCGTACTGTGTTTGCAATTTGTGCTACCTCACAAAAAGTCGAGCAGATAGAACCGCTAGAAAGATAACAATTTATTGTGTATGAGTAATCATTACTAATTAAAATTCTTTAAGGTAATTATTCAATACCAATACACTGGTTGGGCATCGAACAAATGTCCTGATGATGCTGCGGCAGTACTTGATCTGATAGAGAAAATGCAATCAAGTGTGAGAAGAGATAAGAATTCTGCTGTGTTGATTCATTGCAGGTGAGTTCAATATCAAGACCTAGAATCACAGTAAAGTTATTGGAATATTTTAATGCGAAATTGGTTAATGTGGTAATAGGATGTTTTGTACAAAGCACCCACCAAAAGAACACCCACGCAAAAGCTCACAAAATTAATAAAATAAAGATTATCCTGTCGGGTTGGGTTGAAAACGCAGATTGCACCGAAAGTTCAATTTTTAAATCATTTCTAGCCCTAACCCGAACTAGATAATTACTAATTGTTGTTTAAAAACGTGACGTTTTATTTACCAAATCTCACTTTTTTTTTCATCAGCGGCTTTGTACAAAAGATCCCGGTAATTAAATTGAATATTACCCGCAAACAAAAAAAAATGAGACTAACGCTTTGTCAGAAAATGCAAGCTAACGATTGGGTAAATTGATCCATGTGTATACGAAAATGTGTAACAGATGGTTAAAGTATGGAACACAGAAAACTTGGGAGTGAAATATCGCTTTTTGCAAGATTCAAAAAATTGGAAAAGCATTTATTTGGGTTAATACTGAAATGTGAAATTGATCGATCTCTCAGTGGCGAAAATTAGTGATATTTATATTTTTCAAACACCGAACATCCGAACAACAATTTTGCAAAATAATGAAATGCAAATATGAATCTATTAACAAAAAGTTCCAAGTTAAAATTTGATACTGAGTAAAACAAATAGTAATCCAATGTTACTGAAAATTTCGAAGATCGGTCCGCAATAATATATAATTTACACGGTTTGTTTAGTGACGGGGCAGGAAGGACAGGAAGTTATTGTGCAATTGTTAATCTAATTGAGAGAATGAAATGCGAGAGCAATATCGACGTCTTCAGAACTGTCAAAGATCTGAGGGATTGCAGACCAGGGATGGTGCAGACACTGGTAAAATACGCAGAATATTAGTAATCAATTACAATTAAGTAGAATATTCAGTGAAGCATTGTTAGATAGGGTGACAGAAACTGCGTTCCCTCCCATGAGCTTGTTTATAGTTTCAATAACAGTGGTATGAAATAAGTTCATTCAATGTTCAGAGAAATGTGTCATCACCAAGGTTTAATCACAACGAATGAATGAAAGAAAATAAAACAATTTGCTGATAAACATGCAACCTACAATTTGGTTATGGGGCAAACAATAAAATCACATCAGATTACAACCGTGACTATGATTTAAAAAACTCAATCAAGCTGATATCGATTTATCTATTACAATAAAAAATAGTGTTCAATAATCAAACTGCGATTCAACACTTGGTGGCGATAACTAACAAAGACAGAAAACAAAAATTACAGCTCATAATAACAAATTTGTCACTTTGTCAATGAAGTGATTAATATTTTATGTATCTATATATTTCAGAAGCAATATAAATTCTGTTTCGAAGCTGTGTCGGCTTATCTGTCTACATTCAATCTTTATTCTAACTTCACCGTCGACAACAAACCTACAACATCAGCGAATGAAGAAAATCTGTACGCAAACATATGACATATTAAAAACGTTGTGCCCATTGAAGAAAAATTACAATTCACTATGTTTGGGTATATAAAGATTGATTGCGGTAAATAGATCCATTTGATGACCTCGTCATCACTAAATACTAGTAATTTTTTTCCTCCCTTATAATCTAATCTCTTATTATTGTTCACTACATGTAACAATATATATTATATGTATATATTATTATACGTTAGTTAACTTTGCTTCTAATTTTTATTTTATTATCGCATTTAAATGACCCTGGCCCAATCTCGAAGTAAACTTGTAGGGAGGGCGAACGCCGTTGTAAAAATTTCAAAATGAATATTTTACACCAGGAGTGTGCAACCTGCGCTCCGAAGGCCAAATATTGTACGACACGCGGAGAATTACCAATTTCAAATGTTGTGCGGCCGAGTGTTTACTTTAGTTTAATCTGGTACGTGCGAGTAATCCCGGTCCCTTCGCTTTGCAAAGCCAATACATTAGTCCAAATTATGCCTATGACGTTACAATTCCCGAACAGCAGGCTTGTGCGAAGTGAACAACGCGTGTCATAAGATCAATAACCACAATGTTCGTGCCTGCAACTTCTAGAAAGCCTATGTTAAAAGGTGGGGCAAAACAACACAATTAGCATATTTTACTGGAAAAAATAAATGATTCAACTGTAATATTAAGATGAAAATGAATTTATAAATTTGTGCAATCGGATATGATTATATGTTATTTTCACGCGTTGTACACCTCAAATTATATCATTACGAAATGTTCTGTCTTCTGGCAAATCTTTTAATCAATTTGTCAATACTTCAGAAATAATAATAAATATCAGCATAATCGAGTTGCAAATTATAAATCGGTGGGTACTTTCGTAGTGTGTGTACCAGGTTAGGGTTAGACCTCCGAATCGCCAGCGTTTTTATGCGGCTCTTCTCGCTAGCATTGGCAATTATCCAAATTCAACCAAGACAAACTGTAACAGTTTTTTTTAATTGATCGAGCGGTGTAAGAAGTTTTCATGAATGGTTAAGACAAATTATGTTTTAGTATGAAAATCATTGTAGCGTGGAATTTTGAATTTGTCAAGCGACAAATCTTACGTCACAATGGTCAAATTTTTGTTATTGTGTTGGTGGTATGCCGCAATAGATAGGATTCACAGCTGATTTGACGGCTTATTCATATGACGAACCACGGACTCTCGTCGGCTTACCAGTCAATGGGATTGATTAGTTAGCCAGTTATTTATTTCAGATGCATGGACTTTATGGTGAAGGAAGTGGTAACCGACCAACGATTACTTGAACCACCCTACGGCGGCAGGGAGTCCAGCAACCCTCTCGCACATATTTACAGAATTAACTCGTGCTAAACACCCATACTCTGACTGTGATTTTAAGAAAAAAATATTGCCGATATTGTCGCAGTTTTGGATTCCAACAACACGTAATAGTCCAAACGACGGTTTCGCGTCGCACTACACAAAGGCGCATCTCCCAAATTAGTCTCAATTTTACAGTTACAATGCAAAATGATTCGTGTAAATCAGAGGTGGCCAACCTTTCACATACCATGCGCCACGTTTTAAACATAATGTTTCAGATGCGCCGTAAATCTCTTGAATTCTCACGCCTAATGTCCGCTTCTTGTTGAAATTATGAAAATTTATAATACACACACATATATACACACGTATATGTAGTTTTTACAATTTACAACTTCACATGAATAGAAATTAAGCAAGGAAGTATAATAAATAAAACTGATCAATTTTATTTTAATACCGCCTTTATGAGACTTTTGCTGCTGTTTTACTTTTTTATTCTTGGAGTTAAGTTTGTTACTGAGAGGAGCAGTGCATTCTTCAAATTTAAATCTGTAAGTCTTGACCTCGCTTTGCTTTTAATTAGTTTCATGGCAGATATATAAAACCCTGGGCAAATTTTCCCAGTTCTGGAAAATTTTCACGGGGTAACGATTGCCAGAACTTGATCATGTCAGCTGCACTTGGGACTGAAGAAAGCTCATCAAATTTAATTTTCAATGATGGATGAGTTTTCAAGTCAATCATTTCCAATTGTACATTGCTTGGCATCTTCATTATGATTAGTTCACTAAGTGAAAATGGATTTATAAAAGCAAGTATAGAGTCTTCTTCTTTTGAAATATCATGAAAACGACTTTCAAATGACTCTTGCAATAACTTGATTTTTTCTGTGTATATTGCCAAATTGCCATTACCAGCAGCACATTCACGGTGTTCTTTTATGTGAGGAAATTGGGACAAATCCTCTTTTTCCAATTGGGCAATTCAACTGGTTGTTAAATGGTTATTGGGAGATATTTGGGACGTCTGAGCAATGGAAAGCTGTGTTTCAAGCTGATAAGCTGTGTTTCAAGCTGATAAATGACGATTTTCTATTTTTCCAGAAGTTCTGAACTTTTTACTTAAGTAGGGATAAAATAGTAAATTTTACTAATTTTTGCGAAAAGTCTAGAATGAATTTCATAAAGTCCGTCCAAAAGCTAACGTCGATAATCGCCTGTTGTTTCTAATTCCAACAAGCCGTAAGTGGGCGACGTGGAGTAAGGAATAGATTTTAGGTACAATCAAAAGTCACCATGTGAATCGCAAAAAAACGGCTTGGCGTGGAGAAGCCAAGTGCAATTAACAATTTTGGCATGAAAAGGGTTAAAGATGCAATGCGCCACCTCTAATCATGCAATGCGCCACGTTTGGCGCATGCGCCATAGGTTGGCCACCCCTGGTGTGAATAATTCCAAAAATTATGCGACTCTCGCATATTTCTGACTTGCTGCATGCGGCTCTTATACTGAAACATTTTGCCCACCCCTGATATATACCATTCGGTGACCGTACATTTGAACCCATGTGTATATTCGCGGGTTCAATCTTTATGCGGGTGCAAAACCCATGGGTTAGGGTTAGTATGGGTTCAAATATCCGTAAAACAACAAAAAATTTTCATAGGTGCAATAGTGTGCAGGTGCAATCGTCGTGGGTTCAAATGTACGTGGGTTCAAATGTAATGGAACCATATCATCTATATTAGTTGCTAAGGTGAAATGAAACAATTTTGTTCAATATAGGTATCTATCACATGTGGGTGTGTTCAATTGCAAAAAAAACTCGGACTGTTACTTGATTCGGTCATATAGGATTATTCATTGCATTTTACAAACTTTATAAACTAATTTGCATTTTTATTTTAACAAGTTGATTAAACCTATACATGGAAGGATAATTTAGTATTGGCAATGATTTACCAATCCAAGCCAGTAATTTCTCTAGAGGAAAATATTCCTGCTTTTTAATACGTGTATGCAGTTTATATGATATGTTATAGTGGTGTATTTTACAAACTGTCTCAGCCCTTTGGTAAAAATATTACGATTCTCATCATTTTAATCTTCATGGTTTGAAATACTTCGTTCATTATGTATTTGTAGTTTCCTATAGTATTTGTTGTTAAAACATATTGTTGCTTTAAAAAGTGTACCTATCTAGAGATTTAGTATTACACAATCAATAAATCTGCGTGTACTTGTTTCAAAGTGATGCGTACGATTAGGTATGAGGTTACAACAAATCGCAATTTAAATGGCCTCCTCCGTAGCGAAAATATTGGGCTTCCATTTTATAACTGGTTTAAGTTTAAGGACAATACACAATATGTGCACGACAATGAAGTGCAATGTTCGTGTAACGATTTGTTCTATTATAAATGGGTTCAAACGTCTCTAGCCTGAATGAAATTTTTTCCTAAATTTACCATGACACGGCGCTCCAGCCAGCAGTATGTGTGCCAATATGGAGGTAACTTATTTTGTTTGCCCACTTTACATCAAGTTGTGTGAAGGGACTGCAACTTATGGACACATACTACGGGAGTACCCATGAGATGTGCAAAGTCAGTATTAAGCTGATTTATTTTGTTATACTTGCGACCACATTTTTATGGAATTTGGAAACGCTTTTATTCTTTTTAACTAGTCCGCCTCATTGAGCTTGTCCGCCAATCTTTGCGGCAAACTCGTTTCCCTGCTGGACCGACAGCTAAAACCTTACTGTTTTGGTACCTTCGCGCGACTTGCGTGTTCATATATTCAGGCATTAATTCTTTATTTCATATCACGATGATTTGAAATTACCTAATCGCAACTATCTCCCAGCTTTTTTGTGCAAAAGCACAAGCAAAAAGTAGAAAATCGGCACAGGCCTTATATATAGTCTTAGTCTCAGCCTTGCCTAAAACTTTAAGCAAAATGCTTCTGAAGAGCAATAAATATACATGTTGAATTGAAACCAATGTAAACCTAGCTCTCATGGGTAAAGAGTTCCATAACATAAACCTGGCTTTAATACAAAATTCGACCTTTCTTGCTATATGAAACAACACATATCTGACTCACGCATTTAAAACTGAGTAATTTTTCAATATTACTTTCGGCCGAGTTTGCAAATTCAGATGCATGTCCGTAATCAGTATTTAGTAACAGCGTACAGTTTGCAGCGATTTTCATAGTAAGTACTCCTAACGGCGGTGTACTTAAAAAATTGGGAATGACAAAGACCGCATACAATCACAAAAATACGACTATGTTTTGATTGAAGCTCAACATCTGGTGTTAATTGTCAAAATTTTATTGGAAATAAGTATAGGTCGATTAGACGTTGAATGGATACGTGATTAGATTTTTTAAAACTCGTCATGTACCGAGAGTCTGTTCACAAATAAAATGTATGAGAATCAAGACAACACTGATATTTTTTGGACCATTGGCATCATTCCACCAAAGGCTTTTAAGTTCCATATATTTGAATGTTTTTATGCAGCAGTCACGTTGAAGCTCATCCAGGTCTAATACCTCCCGCAGCTCTCACCTTATGATTTTTTTATGACAAGGGAAACAGGACAATTTGAGAATATTTTAACAATGTTGCTTGACAAAGTAACCAACCCCGGTTCGCAAATTATAATTCGGCTTGTCGAAACGAATAACGGCCCTGCTCAACAGTAATGAGTTGTATTAAATGCGCCCATACGGATTTTTTGTGTAGTAAAAAGTCAAGACAGTGAACTAGAAAATGTTGTTTCTTAGCCCTCACTAATCCATTACTGATCATCATAAAATTTGACCATGTGTGAACTCTATAAACGAGTCAAATATGGACCAAACAACAAATAGCAGCAATCGTGGATATACACTTGCTCAAAAGCAGGAAGTTATGGCAACATCAGGCGTGACCAGTTTTGGACTGTGGGCATTATTCCGACCATGTCTGTTTTGTTCGCGGTATGATAATCAACAAAACATTTTGGCGACGGATCGCAATATGAAAAATACCGCACAACCTACCACATTCGATCACATACTTCTCAGTCACGATCAATTTCAAGAATAAAAAGAACACGCTAAATTGGGCATAAAAATTTTGCCATTGCAGCTCTTACGCTGGCAAAAACAAATAACAAAAAACAGACAATGCCAATTCAGCACCGGTTGCGGCAACACTGAATTCTAAGCAAAAAACTTGGTAACTGAAGATAATGTACGGTACTGCATTTTAAATTTTGAATTCATATTATAATTTAGCTGGTATAATTTTTGCTCGCAGCATGCAACCGCATATTCATGCAAATCATAAATTAGGCAAGTTCAATTAGCATTGGTGCATTTTCACAAAACGTATGACTGAAATGGTGTTTAAATATACGGCGCCCGATCTATATACTTTTTTCACATGTCAATCAATCAACTGTTCGAATAATCATCATCAGAACCGTGTTGACCCACCCATTTAGGGCTTCTTGAGAGTTGGAAATTTCCCGTGGTTAACAATTTTTAATGCAACGCAATGAAGTAGGTAGGTTTACTATACGTGGATTATGTGATTCCTCATTTTATTCTACCGCAAACCGTAATGATAGCATAACATAAAACTTCCTGTACGTGGTGTCAATGATGGAAATCATAATGAGACTGTATATATATTTGAGCATTTGGGAAGTATGAAATATTATACGACATCCTGGCTTTTCTGTTCATAAGTTCATAGGGCGGCAGATTGAGCGTCATTAAATTTCAGCAGTGCAGTAGATAGAAGCATGACGTTTTGAGTTTGATAATTTGGAGATTATTTTATTTATAGCGTTAGGACAGTGGTTTCTAACCAACCGGTGGGTAAGTTCCCCTATCGACCCATACTTGTGGGGAATTGGTGGATTCAAAGTGGGGAATAAACGGACTTGTAAAAAATTGCACGCAGTAAACACAATGCATTAATATTATTACAAAATGAAAATCAAAATAACACTAAGCAAAAAATAGCCATGATGCTAACAGGTACCTAAGATTTAAAAAAAAATAATCGAAGCAGTGCGTTGCAACTTTTTTCTCAGCCACAACCTTTTTCAAAGTTTATGCTTTAAAACATAAGCTTCGAACCGACTGGGGTTTTTACTTTCTACACCCGAATTTGCAACATAAAGAAAATCATGTGTACCAAGTTTTAATTTATTCAAACGGTTTTTCATCTAGTGCATAAATAGCTAGTAATTGTAATTATAAGAAACTAAAGTAATTATACTTTATCGTTCTCTTCTACTGGGGAAGTTAGGCATAAAAAATAGATTGTTCTTGAGAAAAGCATAAATGCTATGAAGAACGCAATATGGATATTTATCCTGATAAGTTCATTATTTTCAGCTATTCAATCAGAAAGTCCAAAACGTGAGTTTATAAATATATTGTTGTTTTATTATAAAAAGATAAAATTGACTATTTGTATGTGATGTGGAAAATAAAAACTAACCAACCGGTCCTGAAATATTCTCAGAAACAGCTACTTTCCGAACATACAAACTTGAACTATTTGATCAAGGGAAGAAATGGTATGCAGCCAAAAAAGTTTGTACCGATAGACACAGCTGGCTGGTTGAAATTAAGGATCGTGAAACATACGAAGCCGTAAGAAATCTCACCAGGTATTTAATATAGAGAATATTTCCGAGAATAAGCAATTTCGTAAATTTCCGATGAACAATTTTAAGATCAATCTTCACACAACAGCAGGTATAATTACATTGGGCATATTTACTATTAAATATGTATTTTGAAAGAAATTTCACAATTTTTCAGAGAGAATATCTGGATTGGATTGAACTATCTACCGAATAATAAATGGCTTTGGAATGAAGAGGGTGAATTGAGATTTTCCAAATGGTACGAATAAGTATTTATTGATATCACATATATCGCAAGTGTGTTAGCAATCGCTTAATAGCTCAAGTGAAGGAAAAAATATATTGAAGTCGCGCATTTACTATGTGGTGAGCAAAGTCCAATTAATTACCACCATCGATGTTTCCCTTATCGTTTACGGTGATATTTCACAGAAACTAACAGGCAATAACTTCGACCGAATGTTTATCTATCAATGTTAGCACGACTTGCTTATCCACCACAGAAAGAAAAATAGGACCTCCTGAAAAATGCGCACCAAGATGGCACACAACCTGAACTCAGGTTATGTACCAGGTTAGGGTTCAGGTTGTGCGACATCTTGGTGCGCATACTTCAGAAGTACCAAAAAATAACTATATTATGATTAACGTCGGCTAACCATATTGCATCATTTGCGTCACTGAGCTTCATTAATATAAAATTGTGCAGAAATCGTTATACATTAAGTTAATTGAGCAATTACTTCAGACTGATGAACATGACTGGGGATTTTCTATTGATTATGCCCATTTGAACCTTACTACGGGATTCTTTGTATCTTATGGGTAATAACATTTCATTTCAAATAAATCTCTACAATTCACAACTTTTGCAGGGATAGTACAAGTCCAATACAATACAAAAAAATCAACAAAAACCAGTGTGTTCGTCAGTTTGCTTCAACAGGATTGTGGCGCAATCACGATTGCGAACCTGGATATAAATACGTTTGCCAGTCAGGTTGAATTGTATTTTGTAATATTAAAGTTCAATTTCCATTTCTAAATCAAGTCTGGGCTAAAAGTTTCAAATATTTGACGTATATCAAATACACTATATGATGCGACACTTATAAATAACTTAATTGGCAGTCTGAAGGACAGAAGTACCAACCAAAATAAAGCTACTCACAAAAATTAGAACAAAGAAGAACGGTGTTAATTTTTAAAAATGCTTTAGAATTTTAATTCAACTCATCCAATATTATAAATATTGTGTTATTCACGCAATTTAATAGTGATATTGGACTATTTAGATATGACCTTCATTAATAAAACATGCACTAACGAAATCTGCTCCAATCATGGGAACTGCATTATAGCAACCGAGAAAGACAGATACAGTTGCAATTGCAAGCCAGGATATTTTGGAACAAAGTGTGAGAGTGGTAAATATACTCTATTTCTCGTTGATTCATTCACTATAACACGTAATGGGTAAATTGTGCAAGATTGCCTCTTTTGAATGTGCTTCTCGTGATGAAATAATTGGGAATTATTATCATGATAAGGTTTTATATGAAAAGTGATTCGTTTATATCCAACAATTAGTTACACGTATTGCACATAGCATGTTGTACCTCTACATTCATAACCTTCAATATTATCTTACCAAACATTCAAGTGAGCAAGTTTTAATTTATTGGTAATATAAAGTACTGGACTATTCAAAAGTCGTCGTTCTTTGCATAGTTTTATTCTAAAAATACCTATAGTCAGGCGCTACTTTCAGAAAATACAATCGGTACAACGGTGTCTGACAGACACTTAAAATGAACTTTTATCGTGATAGATGACAACGACGAGTTGCGTTCTTCGAAAATAGATATAGGCGATTTCCGCTATACACCAATACTAGCAAAAAAATTCTGAATATTGCCCAATGTATACAGCGCCGAGATTCGAAGGTAATTGAAAGGTTGTCTTCTTCGCAAATTCGATACTACAAACTTAGAATTTTTTACCTCCACGAAAATGAGAATATATACTTATGCGTATATAACTTGGTTTGCAATCCCCAAATAATTAGATTATACAGTATGCAAATTTTTCTAAACGAGGCCATCTGCACAGTCTATGGCAGTGGTTCTCAAACTTATTAAGCCACGCCATCTATTTAAAATTTGACAAGTCTTGCGCTCAACCTCAAAAATACCTAGCTAACAATAAGTTACCAATAACATATGAAAGGTGAAAATATAATTATTCAAAAAAATGCGTTGGACATAATAATAAAGAAATTTATAAACAATAAAAAAATTTAAATATTAAAATCTAACAAATATTTTTATGTTTGATTAGCTTCACGACCCCTCAAAAATTGTCTGCCATAATTGGGCGCGCCCCGGCGTTTGAGAACCACTGCTCTAGGGAGGATATAACTTTTGTGAAAAATGTGCTATAGACTCCTGAAACTTTTGGATACAATCAAACATGAACAGAAGTTCAAGTGTGAAAATATTTTAAATTATTTAATTCATTTTTTAGAACTAGTTGAGAAATTTTGTGGGTATTGTTTTTTAGGTAACAACGTATAAAGTTACTACCTTGAAACCCTAATTTGTCGTAAACATACCTACTGCTTTTTATAACTTATTTCTCTTGTGACTATTAAAAGCAATTACTAATAAATATTTTATCACAATTTTCAGAATTGATGACGGTAACACCGCAGGATAGAACTTCCGAGACATTGCAAGGAAGCATTATTACAGTGATTTTGAATCTAACGTCTTACGATGGCAATGCAAAAATAACTATGAAAAATACTGGCGGTGAAGTTTTAAAAACAAATTCAACATCTACTATAACAAGCGGAAATATAATTGAAACATTGTATTTCGCTATAAACACATCGGGCATTATGGGCACTGGCATAGTATATTATTTCCGAGCTGAGAGTGTGAATGAAGAAGAATATTATTTCAGAACCAATATATCGGTCACTGTCAAAGGTTTGTATGATGGTGTAGTTCCGTTCTTAGATTATAACCTATTTCAGGGGTGGGCAACCTTTTCGGCTCGCCTGCCAAAAGTGGATAAATTTAACGACAAAATTCTTCCGCGTGCCGACCAAAATTAAACACATACCTTTGCTACTTTCAAAGCAAACATACACAATAATAAACCTTTTAAACATGTACTGACAGATTCACTATTCAGGAAAATATCAGTCCGACAAATAGACTTGATTACTTTTTTTTATTCTATATCATTCAGACCTTTGCTGCTGCATTAACGCTGATAGATATTTTATATTGGGTTTATATTTTCTAACTTTCAAATAAATACACGGACTACCGGTACTGGTTTCAATGAAATTCATAGCTGAGAACATAGATTCTCAAGCATATGTACATAAAAATATGTAGAATTGTAGAGTAATGCAGTTGCAAAGTTTTTAAGACACGGAAAATTTTCGGGAATGGCATTCCAATCGCTTATATTTTTTTCGAAATCAATTTATAACAGTAAGTTAGCAAGTTACTATAACCAACGTGGGCTGTTCAACTTTTAAATCAAGCAGAAATGACGAAAAAGGGTGGCACAGACGATCTATATTACGTAAGAGTGTAGCCAAATGAATGCTGAGCTTTTCTCGACAAAATTTCGAGAGAGCTCACTCATTTGTTACGTCATAATTTATGCTTTGTAGCCATATGTCATGAAAGGACAAAAAGAGTCCAAATAAATACCGGATTGTTAACAATCGATAACGAACAAAGGAACGCCTATTTTCATCAGATAATTGATAGTCTTAAAACTTTTTATCTAAAAGAGAATGATCTCGTTTCCTAGGCCTCGCTCGCGTGCCGAATAAATGGGCTCGCGTGCCAAGTTTGGCACGCGTGCCAGGGGTTGCCCACCCCTGACCTATTTCATAAACAATTACATTGCTTAATAACTAATAGAAATGAAAGAAACGACGTTGATAAAAAAACGATACTGTGAAAATGTACAAAATCTAATTCATGATAGTCTTCATAATATGAAAATAGCAAAAACAAAAAACGGCGATGTTCTCATCAATGCCAATTATTTTCTCATTTTTTTTTATCTGTAGCGTATGCATCGATAGTTCGCATTGAACCTCCAACGTTGGCGATACCCACCAAGCCGGGAAACAACACTGTGAAATGCTTTGCTATGGGCTATCCAAAGCCAGTTATAAATTGGTATGGAGGAAATGTTACGGTCAGCAACATGACAACACCTGGCATTTATCAGACTAACCATTCTGATCATGCAACATTACACGTCGTGAAACAAGATAAAACAAGTATTGGAGAATACGCATGCGTAGCTACTAATATTGTCAATGAGCATGTAACACACGCTGTTGCTAAAATTCAAATAACAGGTAAAGTACATCACGTAATAAAAAAACGTAATAAGATAATATTTCAAAATCCAATAATATTTGTTTGTTATCAGCTCAGTGGTACCACTACAATAAGTAGGGTTGAGCTAGAATAATTCTAAATTACATTTAAATTTTAGATCAGTGTACGCCGAAGCCGTGCAAAAACAATGGTCAGTGTATGCAAACAACGCATTTTCCATTCTTCAACTGTACGTGCCTGCCTCCGTACAACGGATCCCGATGTGAAAGTATGGTATTTATTGTACATAGTCAGTCTAAGTTTGCTTTCATTTCCATAAAGCTTTGCTTTCATTTCATGAACCTACTACTAGCATTATATCAAATTCAATGAAACATATATAGATGTATATCATTTCACAGATGCTCAAGAAATAGATTAAAAAGGTAAATGATACTATTGTTAAAATATAGCCATACAGCTACGTTATCTTATAAAAATCCCAAGGCACTATTCTATGAAGCAGCGAAACATTATTATCACAACTTTAAAATAGATCAAATCTTTAAGAGATATATTTCGAAATATTTTGCAGATGAGGTGTTCTTTGAAAATAGATCTTGCAAATATCACATCAATTACAATCACAAAATGAATTTTCTGACTGCAAATGAGAGTTGCGGGAAATTAGAAGGAATACTTGCAATACTAAAAGTGCAGGAAATTCAGAATTTCGTTAAAAATCAAGTACAAGCATTGTATAACAACGTTGGTCTCATTGAGCTGTGGATAGGCGGTCATAAAAACGAGCAAAAATGGATTTGGTTTGATGGGTCAAGTATCAATTCGGGTACTGACTCTAATTGGGCTACCGGGAGGCCTGGAAGCAATATTGCTTTAGCTCTTAGCTCCTGGAAGAGTATAAATGGGAATTTGAGTCGTACGTGGGACAAGTTGCACTGGTTCGATAAGACAAAAACAAGCAATATTGGCTATGTATGTGAAGTTGCAGGTATATGATCACAAAATATACTTCTAATCATTTGAAATTAATATTGCAAATTTATCAAATAATTTTTTATCGAAAAAGTATATCCACCAATACGGGTCCGTGGTATTTATTTGTTGAATTATTCGCAATTCAAAAATTGTTGTTGTGGGCTTGTGGTGATCGGTATACCATATCAAATATCAACATTTGGATGGGTTTGTTGAATGTATTTGCGTTTCATGCAATTATCTAAAACAACCAATTACGCTAAAATATGTACTATTTTCTCAGCAGAGGCCGAGTAAACATTCGGTTTAGAGTACCCGTGATATTTATAAGGGAACTTCGAGAAAATATAAATTGAACTGCGCGTGACACAAAATATTCGGTAATATTTACTTTATTACCAACTACTGAAATGAACAGTTTTTACCAGCCATGATAAGAAAACAGGCTTCGATATTTTCAATTTTTACAGTGAATGATCCATGTAAATCGGACCCTGAATGCCAAAATGGAGGAATGTGTATTTCTAAGGGGTGTCATAGAAAATGCATATGTAACGCCGGATATGATGGGGAACATTGTGACAATGGTACGTTTAAAAGCAATGTTTACTATGGAGCGATAACAACCTTTGCTTTAACATAGTTTCATCCTGGGCATTAATTTATAAATACGTAAGCTAGGTTATTCCAGCAGATGACGCCATTATAAATATGTCGCATGTCACTATGTACCTCTATTTTCATACAGTCAGCTTCTGGCAAACTATTCGGAAATGAAATCGGGGAAAAGCAAACTGCTAGGAAAAATAAATTTCTAAATATTATTCATTTCGTTTTCAACCATACTTCGTATTAAATTTACAGATAGAATTAATATCACGACAACTTCGCGCAAATATGTTACCGAAATAAACAGAAGAATTACAGTAACGCTCAATGTTGGCAGCAATCACGGACTAATCAAAATTGAATGCTTCGAAAATTTGAATTTTTCATATTCTTTCCAAACAAAACGTAATGTTTCAAAAAATGTTTCTATCACATTTGGTCCGTTTTCAAGTCAAAGTTTTCAAACAATTTACACATTCCGCGCAAGACCAGAAATTGATCCTGAAAGTTACTTCAGAGAGGAAAATATTACTGTCGTCGTCGAAGGTAATATATACATTTATATATAATTCGTCAAATGTTTATGTGGTGTTTTGTGTTTTACTATTATGATTATATTTTATGATGAATACAATGTTATTTAATGTGTGTTAAATTATGTTATACAATCACGTTTTTTTGGGGGGTACATACAAAGTCGATTTTGTTAAACTACTGACAGTCCATTATAACAAAATAGTCCTTTTGAACCGAGTATTCACAAATTTGCAGCGCCTGCACGAATTAAATATATGAGCTCATCCTCTGAGATAATTCCAAACTCGATGCAAAATATAACGTGTGAAGCAACGGGAGTTCCTCGACCCCAAATCAAATGGTATAAAGGCAATAAAGAAGTTTCTTCTGAAGTTAGTCAAACTGTGTTCCAATCAAACACGTCAACTATGGCCATACTCCACCTGAAAAACGCCTTGCGAAAAGATGCAGGAGTGTATGCATGCGTGGCAAGAAATGTTGTTGGTGGTCGTATGGAAATATATGAAAATACTTCTATTCTGAGAGGTAAGCATTTCTGCCGAAGGCAATTGATGCTGTTTTTATTTTAAATGACGAACCTGATTTATAAAATTATTTGCACTGTTTAAAATTATTTACATTGTATGGTTGATTTTATTCGAATTTTAATCGAATATTTTAACAGATATGACTCGAATATTTCTTAGTTTTCAACATCTGCATATTATTGCAAGCCTGAATATGTCATAGCTTTGAAGCATGTGTGAGGTTGATATCAAGAAAAAATACTACAAATTTGATGCATTTAATAAAAACTAGACTTTCGGGCTTCGTGAAAATATCAAAACACGAAAATTTTATATTCTTTTAACTAATCTTTGTATCTTTATATTTTCAGCCGAAATTCTATTGAAAGGTAATAATATAAGTGAAAACAACAACTTTGCAACAGCTATGTGTGCATTTGAGGGATATCCAATTCCTAAAATTCACTGGATGTTTTCTAAAAACGGAACAAATCTAGCGATTAAGCAAGAAGTCGGATCAATTTTTAAAACTTCTTCAACAAATTCGACGCAAGATGTTGCAATAAATACAAGCAAATTAGACATCGCACTCTTTGAATATTTGGGGATGACAAACATTTCCTGCTATGCCAGCAATTCGTTTGAAAACACGTCGACAGCAACAATGATTTTAAATCGTAGTAAGTTTTTCATCTTATTTGAAATAAGAAAACTACGTCATAATTATGTTTTAAATATTGGGGCAGCAGGAACGATATATAATATGGCTAAATTACAAAGAAAATGAATTTACGGGTTGGTACTAATGTTATAAACGAACATGTACCCAAAACGTTGGTAATATTACTTTGCACATATTAAATTACTCAAATTCGACAAGATTTGGAGCTCACTGTTTGTTACGACCATTTGAAAGCTTGTGCTACAATAAGTTCAATAGTATCTTACTTGTTGGGATTAAGTACTGCATCAATCTCTTGAAGATTGATTAGTATTATGCAATACGATATTAGGACAAACATACTTCGTGATATTGTGAGGTAAAAATGCCATGCATGAATTCCCTTCGCATAATCACTTCCTCACTGTTGAATATTATTAAAGACCTTGCTGTGGGATCAAATTCAACATACATTGTGATTGGCAACATGAGTGCGAGGGCAAATTATACAACAGCAAAATATCATTGCTCATATAAAGGAGGAAGTCTGGCAAAAATCAATAATAACGAAACCCAATTACAAATAGAATCATTAGCAGACTACAGAAAAACTCCAGTGAGCCGTGAGTCGAAAATATACACTTTTTCAAATTCGTAAAACTTTAGATCTAATCCAAGTCTCGTGGAGATGTTAATAGATCAAATATCTTTAATGTTCACATTAACCACTTAAATAAATACAGATCATCTCAGCGTTGTCATATTTGAGAATTGGTTCTTTTTAGAGAATTGTCGTTATACGTTTAGTAAAAAACGTTACAGTTATCACCTGTGCATAAATCTCCAAAGATGCAACGACAATATACTACTGAAAATGTTGTCACCTATGGAGTATACCCGATATTAAATTTTTATATTTAAATTTATAAGCTAAATATTTGAATAATATTCTCATGTGTTCAGTATTTATCGGGGCGAACCGGAGCAGAAATGATGGAGTTTGGAGATGGATAGATGGGGAGATTATGTTCAACGAAGGTCGCAATGAGAGGTATTTAATTTTCACGGTATAGCTAACTATTTCGTTCCATTTTTGGATTGTTTACTTTTAACTTTATGTTAAGCTGGGACACCAATTCAAATAACTCTAATGACAACTTTGAGGCCTGGGCCGAAGGTCAATCAAACAAACAGAATACTAACTGCGTAACAATGAGGCATCCCAGCTGGAAATGGTATGCAACAAATTGCTCGGAATCTAACGGATTCGTTTGCCAACGAGGCGGTAAGATACGTGATATTTGGTCGGCTGTTTTATATTAAAAATTAAAGTCATATTTTATATGTTCTCGTAATCAGTAATTGGAAAACCTACACAGATGACAACTATTGTGGAGCAATGCAGTGCAAACATAACAGTGTCATGGCGTCCAGCAATAGAAGCTGTGGGGATCAAGCACACGTACGGCTAAAAATAAAATACTTTATTCGGTGACTCTGTTCAATTTATTTTTGGCCAGTGATTATGACAGATCAGATTAGGTGATGTACAACATCAACATCTAAACAATGATAATACTATGTAGTACAACATTGAATAGCCTACCATATGAAAAATCTGTAGGACTAGTATCAGAATAAACAGTTGAAAATGTAACCTATTTTCAGTGCATCGATACCAAAACCACGCATGATAACATACATTCTATTCATAACATTATAGCTTGGAGCTGATAAAAGATGATGCAGACAGGATAAAGGCGGTTGGTCCGGAAATTTTAATACCAACAAATTCAGATAATATTTACAGACGACTATCAAATCTAGAACATTCTACAGTATATCAAGTGAAGGTAAATCAGTATAAACTTCAATAATTTAAATATTATTTATTGAAAAAACTTTATCATTATTAAAAAATACTTATTATTGAAAATACTTTTATACTATGTAATGTTCATCATACCCCAGAATATATTCTAACAATTATACCCGAATCCTACCTCACAAGACAAAATAGTTGATCCAATATTCCAATTACAAAATATGTCATCGCAACCATCAATTTAAGCTGAATGGGCGTTATCCAAAACGATGAAATTCACCGACTACTGCAAATGATTACCATCAGCCAGTGTAAGCTTACAGCACATACATTTTCATTGCAACTAACAACTACGCATATCTTTAGGTGAATATTCAATGAAATATAAAACAATCACGTATTTTGATTAAATATAATTCAGGTTAGGTAAAATGCGCCCGCCATTTACAGTTTCCGGTATCTGATTATTTCGGGTTTACGATTTATCAAATATATTTCAGATCACCGTCTGTCCAGATATATGTACCCACCCTTTAGTGACAACTAGAACTGTGCGAACGGATGCGACCCTTCCTTATCCAGTAAATCAGTTACGTGTTAATATGTTGAAAAACTCCAAAATGTGTCACCTTTCGTGGAAAGCAAACAATAACGACGGAATTACGGGATTCAAGGTATAATCGAATGAACGATGCATATAAAAAGCACAACAAGTTGTCATCAAATAAGCTTTATTTAACTGCTACAATCTTTTTACAGATGATCTCTGAATATATTAAAAATAGTTTTATGCTATATTCACATGTTTAACCTTTTGGCAGATTACATCGCAAGCTAAGATAGCCCAAGTCGCATCAACGACGTACGCCCAGTGGTCAATGACTGAAGAGTTCGACACATCAAGCGATGACTTTTCAAAAATTATTACAGTTGGATTAAACATGAACTACACATTCACTGTGCGTGCTAAAACATGCGCCGGCTTGGGTCAACCCGTAGTTATAGAAAATGGCTGTGTCACGGAACAAGGGCGTAAGTTCGATGGGACATATTTCCTTTGGAATAATTTATAATAAATTATTGTCATGAATTTCTGCTTCACAGCTAGACTGCGACATAAAATCACTATTTATATTGTATTCAGCTCCAGCATCAATACTACCTCCGACAATACAAATTCCTTCGAATGGATTAGCAGAGGTTAGCATACCTGCGCCAGATGAATCCCACGGTCCAATTACGTAAGAACTAATTTTATTTATTCGAATTTCCATGTATGTACTCGTGTTTAAAGGTGGCGAGGTTCGACGCACTTAGCATATTGCCTCAAGTGTGGATGATATGTTATTTAGGGGCTCCCGAAGTATGCAAACCAAGATGGCGGACATCGGAATGTAATATGTGTACTAGGTTAGGGTTAGGCCATAATTTTAGGTATAAATACTACGGGAGGCTCTTGGCTAGTCTTCGAACTGATAATAGGACTAAAATAAGGAAAATTGGAAAATAATTATCGCCTAACCCTAACCTGTTATCCATGTTACGTTCCGATGTCCGCCATCTTGGTTCGCATACTTCGGGAGCACCGTTATTTAAGTCATATTTTCAAATTGGAATAAACAGTAGTACAACGCCATGTCGCGCCTGCGGTACTGGAGGGCGAATAAATTGACTTGACTTGTAAATTTTCAATAAATGGTCATGAAGTTTGGCGTCATAACAATATAAACCATTCTAACCAACGACTTTGTGGTCAGGTATATCTCAAAAATTACCTTTTTCAGTTTTAGTAACATTTAAAGCTTACAGTTAGAGAGTATACTGAATCTAAATTTTATTTTATTCTGTATTTCAGCTGCTTTTACATCATTCTTACTTACAAGCCAGATGCCAACCACACAAATTTGGATTACAGACATGAACAATTGTTGGTCGCGATGGAGAAAGCTAAATCGAAGAAATTAATGAACAACGATGCTTATATCGCAATTGCTATTACAAGGTATTTTCTAGTCATTCTACTTAAAAATTCAGTTTTTGAAAATTTATATTAGCGACCGCTAGATACCAAATTTACCGAAAAAAAAATGTAATATTCATTCGCGATCGGTCATTCTACGCCATTTTAAATGAAACGCGTTTTAAAAAACAAATGTTAAAACATCTTCCAAAACATGACACTGTTATATATATAACAAATGAGTCTAAAATGTGTAATTTGATTGGATCCATTTAAAATATAGGTCTGATGTAGCAAGCAAGATAGATAAAAACGAAACATTCACTCGAAAATTGGGAGATGAATCAAAGAGTTCGTGCAACTTGAGTTTTCCTTCTGATTTGAAGAGGGTAAAGCGTTCGGACAGCAATATACGATTCGTTGAAGGAAATAATCGAAATCTGGAGAACGAAGCCACATTCGGGTTTGCTTTGCATTAGAATTTTGTGTATTCCCGAGTTAATAGAGTAGAGATCATAGCCTAAAGGCCGAAATCTCGTTTCATAATCTAGTACTAAGTGTGTCCAGTGACGCAAGGTGTAGGTTACTAATTTCTACATAGATATTCGTCACGCCAAATGGTACAAAATTATGTTTTTTGTTTCAGTGTACAGATCGTAACAACCACTTATGGAGAGAACGGACAGACTTATTTTAAAACAAGCAATACCACTTTATTTTACAAAAAAGCGCCAACGGACCCCGAGCAACCAGGTATCCTGATTTAAGAATAATGGTTAGATAATACAAGTTATTTCAACAGCTTCCGGGAAAATGAGCTCATTACTTATTACATAGTACATTCATTTCCATTTATTTGGAAGATGGACTGAAATACCTGAAGGGCAACTTTCATACATGTAATACCATTGCCCTTATGCCACCTATCAAACAGAAATAGGTACACTGTATATAGTGTTACACGAACACAACTAGCATGTGCAGGAAAATTTGTTCCTGTTTAAGAAAGTAGAAGCTAAATTAAAGTTCTTTAGATGTACTTAGCAATAATGTACATGGTAATTGGTTTATTTTATTTAGGTGGAAACTCTTACGTTGCGGCAATCGTTGTGGCGATTATTGCTGTAATTTGTCTCGCTGCAATCGTCGGAATTCTTTTCAAAAAGTATGTTTACCACTTGTTATACAGATTAAAAATAAAGAACACATATTGTTATATCACTATTTTGACATTTATTATATGATGTTGATATTTTTCAGTAAAGATTATCATATTGTAGCAAATTTTTGATAAACCATTAAACTGCGATGATTAGTAGTACAAAAATAATATGCCTTCTAACAAATTTAGCTGAAAATGGAACATGCATGTCAGATCATACACTGTGACATTGCCTAAATGTACGGGTGGACTATATTTTAGATAAAAGAATATTTATAAATTATTATATAAATACTTCCATATTCAATTTGTTGTGACTTAGTGCAATAACAAAACACGCGAATGTGGTTGCTGTAGGTCGGGTAAAAAAAATATTATTATGGCGCACGCAGGATGTCAACAACAATTGAAACAATCTAATCAATTTTGGGAAACGATCTGCAGTAAAGTCGCAAACAGTAGCAAGATATCAGCAAGCAAAAATATTAGCATGATCAGAATTTAAAATGGATCGAACCTTGATTTGCGGTAAATCATTGAAGGCACCTGATATGCGTCGTTTACATAGCTTCGGCATATATCAGAGTAGTCGTTTAATAAATATACTGCAAACAAATACAACATACAACCAGTGGTGGGATTCAATTATTTTATCAGCCGGTTCTATCACAAAAGCCATATTTTTCACCCGGTTCTGTTACAAAAGGTCATTGAGAGTTACAAGTAATGCTAACCGGTTCGCTGATCTCATAAAATTCCATGAGACGGTTCTATAGAACCGGTGCGAACCGACTGAATCCCACTACTGCATACAACCCTGAATAACGTCCACAAAGCTTCAACATCAATACTTCGTTAAAATGAGAAGCTTGAGTGCTACTTTAAAAAAGTATCCGCATGGTGATGGAATTGATTTTTCATATTAGTGATTCATTACAACTTTCACAGGAAAAGAGACACGTTGAAAAAAGCATCGTTTGATATAGGCATGCAACAACTTGGAGAGAGGACGGGTATATACGCATGAATTTCAGATTCTTTTATACGAAACACTCAAATGTATATTGGACCCAGCAACCTAATCCAATTCTTACCTTGGCCACGCCTTTGAATAAGCCATAAATATGTAACATGTTGCCATATAATGAAAAGATTCATATTTCCAGACCACGCCTATGCAAATTTTGCTATGGACGAAACCGAACCTAGATCAGCCACCAGTATACCAATGGATCAATTGCTCATTATTTACAACTCCATGAAAGCAAAAGATAGTCAAAAGTTTAGAGACGAATTTGAGGTATCTAGTTGCTGATTAATTTAAAGCTAAATATTTTGTTTGGTTCAATTGATGGACTTCTTATTAAAAATACCATGTTTACTATAATATTCAAGAAATAAACTCTAAAATTTATCAGGCCACATATGGATATAATTTATCGTTTGAATGCCTGGTTTAGTAAATGTGAAGCAATCAACAATTGTCAAAATAAGTTTAGTAATAACTAGAATTACCTACCTATATTGAAAATTTGGGAAAATCCGTGCGCAGTTTAAATGCATAAAAAAACGAGTCTCGGAAGTTAGCTCAAATATTTTTTGTTGATATTACAGGCTTTAAAAGAAGAAGCTAAAGCAATTGAATACTCCACGGAAATCGCCTCTGCCTCCGCATTAAAAATGAAAAATAGATACAAGAATATACTTCCGTGTACGTTAGGCATAACATTATGTGTTACCGGTGTTCGCAGCTGGCTGTTTGTTTTGTTATTCAAAACCATAAACAATGTTTTTCATAATTCTAATTAACATTACCAATAGTAATAATTTATAGTAAATATAAAGTTATATCTGCTCGTTTTTAGGGCCGTCAGAAATTGGTCAAATCGATTAACATTGTCTATCAATTCCGTGATAAACACACACACTAATTACATATAACTGACTCGGTTCCATTACATTTGAACCCACGTACATTTGAACCCATGACAATTGCACCTGTATGGTATTGCACCGATGAAATTTTTTTTGTTTCACGGATAGTTAAACCCATACTAACCCTAACCCATGGGTTTTAGCACCCGCATATAGATTGAACCCGTGGATATACACATGGGTTCAAATGTACGTGGGTTCAAATGTACGGTCACCAACTGACTCACATGACAAGTCACCTTGTATCAATTGCATGATAACGAATTATAAAAACAAATTTCCGAAAACATGTATTATATTCTATTCCACATATTTGTCCCCGTCAGAACTAAAATACTTGGTAAATTCAAATACAATTAATTTGCAGGCGATACTTCAAGAGTGATTCTTAGAGGTGAGGGTGATGCAACCTACATCAACGCAAGCTATATTAAGGTAGATTGGAATTAACTAATTTTGTCTGCAAGTGGAAAATTGAAGTTGTTTCCCGCTAGTAACGCCAAATAACCAATCATTTATATTTATACCAAAGTCTAGACCAGCTACGAAAATTATTTCAATGATAACTTTGGTCATTCACTAGGCCCAATTCATTTTTTTGGAATAAGTTCCAAAATTAATTCCAATCTTTTAGTATAGAAATATAAGCAAATCCGTTATGTGTTAAAATCAAATTTTTTAGCTATAGGCTATTCATTTTAGCTATCCAAAGCTATCTTTAAAACTATAATAATTTGGAAGTGTAGTGATAAAAATTTGAAACAGTGGTTTATTGCGAATCCAGGGTTACAAGAAAAATCAAAAGTTCATTGCATCTCAAGGACCTTTACCAAACACAGCTAATGATTTCTGGAGAATGGTGACAGAAAAGAACGTCTCAGTTATTGTAATGCTGACAAATTGCATCGAGGGTGGAAGAGTAAGTTTGCATTTGCATTACATTTTCCACATGATACAATAAATATTACTGATATCGCATTTCAAAGGTAAAATACTTAGAACTCATGTATACCAATATGCGACATTCTTATTGTGATTATTAGATCTCCGCTCTATGCTAAGTCGTTCTGATTGTCTGTCCATGTATCTGGCTGAGCCGATTTGATTGAACATTTCTCACGTGGGTTATTCTGTCTCCCTGGTAATGCGCGTTTCTCCTAAAGTCCAAATTGATATTTCGTTTCCATGGCAGCAGCGGAAAAACATGCCGATCGTAAGAAATTTTCCTTTATTCATAATTTTTCGTTATTTCTTCGTCAACCTGCAAGTCGAGTATTAAAATTCCGAGAATGCTACCCTCCGAGGAAGAAAATTCTCCGTCGTCCGTCTTGTTAGTCCATAAACTGAGAAAGCTTTGGGAATTTAAGTAAAAATGTTTCAATTATTAGCCACAGGATTACCTCCGAACAAAAATAACTACCAGATGCACAGGGCTCAAAATGAACATGCACTTTCGGTACAATTTTCTCTTGCAGATTCCCTGCATTGGCGGAGATCCATACTGGGCGCCTTATCGGCTTCAAATCAAAATGAAATTAATACCAAAAGGTTAAACCAGATTTCATCTTTTTAGGCAAAATGTGAAAAATACTGGCCCGATCAAGGAGTAACAAGGATGTACGGTGATGTCAAACTGGAAAACAAAAACGAAGCAACTTATGGAAGTTTCGTAGTTCGTACATTCGCTCTCACTACGGAAAGTAATGTATGTTCGATTGCATTTCGAATCGAAAGGGCATAAGTTACCCATATTAAATATTTATTGATTGACCTTAGCTCGTAGATAAAAATACTGAAAAAAATATCTAAATTTGGGTTAACGAACAATATATTAAAATGTTCTCTGCAGGAGGAAAAACCCGTCTATCAATATCATTTCATCCGGTGGCCTGATCACGGAGTACCGGTAACAACAACAAATTTGATCAAATTTTATAACTCAGTGATGTCGCAGCACGCTAAAACCAACAAAAACTCGCCTATTATTTGTCACTGCAGGTTGGTGCATAAATATTGGATTGAAATGTGGGTGCTAAAGGGATGATTTTATTCGATATTTATACTGTATCTGATAATATACGCAAAATGAATAGTCTTGATAGTGTTTCCGTTTGTAACTACCTTTTTTAACGTCATTTTTAAAAAATTTGAATTATTATTTTATGAAAAAGTGCTGGGGCTGGACGTACAGGCGCGTTTATCGCATATGACTATACACTGGAAGAAGCCGAAGCAAAGAACTCCATTGATGTCTACGCATGCGTTCTAAAAATGCGGGAATATCGCGTGCAGTTTGTTCAGACCTGTGTAAGTTTTGAGCCGTTTAATATTCGTGCAATCAAATTAGATCTTTTCACAAAAATATCATTTCAATTTGTGCAAAATTAAAATTAACCCTTTTTCATATCGTATCAAATTTCCACATTCAGGATACGTAATTCAATACAAATCTGAGCAAAACTAGTTGCAAGTAATGCTATTATCAGTAACAAAATGCATTTTCATTATTGTGCCCTTTGTTAACCAGGATCAGTACATTCTCGTTCACAAACTACTTTTGGAATGGTATTTGATGAAAGAAACAGATATTGATCAAGATTCCGTGTCAAAGGTTATGGAAAAGTGAGAGTTAAAATTATGCCTCGATCTTTCATGTTGTACATTCTATTTTTTAAAAACGATTATATTAATTTAAAGGTTTATGCGGTGTATATTGTAAATTCTGAAACCTCGCTCTTTGAATTTTTCTCAAAATCCACTTATGTGTACCAGATAAACAAAAATTAATTTTGTTTACTATTTCGTATTTCGAATAAAAAAAATTAGGACCGTACCTAGGCATAAAGCAGCTGATTAAATCATGCCATTTCCTACTTAGTAAACCAGAAATCGTTGAAAGGTTGGAGAAAGAGTTCAAAAACCTCTCGTTGGTCGGCCCAATAAATCAGACCAAACATGGCGACACGTCTAGGAATCGTGCGATGAACAGATGCAAAGAGATTGTGCCATGTGAGTGCCAGCTATATATATAGTTAAAGTGGTCAAAGTCTTCTCCAAAATCTGAAGTTAATGCAACGACTAATCATTGTCAAATTTTGTTCACAATTTGATGCAAACTTTTATTTACCAAAATTCAACATGTTTTGACATAATCAGTTGTGTTTTAATAAGAAAACACGAAAAACGAGAGTTCTCAAAATACCGCAAACTGAAGACCAGTCATGGCAATGTTATTAAAGTCAACAAATTCATTTTGCCGATACTAGGCTCTGGGTCCCAAGAAAGGTACCAAGACGTCGTCTCATCAAATTTACCTGAAGTTTCATACAATCGTTATTTTTCTATACCACAAACCTACAGAGAGAAGTGCAGACATGTCTGTTTTATTAAACGTTGGGTGTAATGAAATATAGATTGAAGTGAAAATAAAAGATTGTTATTTTTATTTTATGTTATTAGATGAACGAAATCGTGTCATCATACTCAAGCAAGTGAACGAAATTGATGTGCCTTATATAAACGCATCTGTAATCGAGGTTCGTTAAACACATAGTCTGATTATTGGTTGGTAGGTTTAAATGAAAACGGTATATATGATTATATGGATAAAATAATTTAGCTAGCCAACCGAATACAGTTCAATAGTTTGCATTTTGCCTGCAGAACTCTTTAGAATAATAATTTTTTGTGTGGACTGAATCAACTAAATCGTAATTAGTTTAAAATTATTTTTGACATTAACCGATAATAATACTGTTATCCATAAGCTTTCACTTGTTTTCAGACGTATGATACCACAAGAATGTTTGCTACGCAAGGACCAATGAAATCATCCATCGAATATTTTTGGAGATGTATTATTGATAATAGTATTAATACTATCATAATGCTGACGAAGTGCACAAATGATAAAAAGGTATTATTGATTTATCTGCTACTATAATATTTCATAAAATGCGAGAAGAGAAGCATTTGCGTCAATTTACCACTTCAACACAATAACAAAACATTCGCTAAAAAAGATAAATTTTATTAATGTTTTTACTACTTTGACTCTCATTTAAAGGGTAATGTCAGTAGAGATTAAATAAATAACTAAACAACTGCTGAATGAAATCATGGACTGTTAACAGCACGTCGTGATATTCTCACGAAATGTATATATATATCAATAATGACCTTCCTAGTAACATGTAAATTATTGCGATTATTCAATTATAGGAACAATGCGCACAGTACTGGCCCGAATCAAGTGAGGATGATATAACGATAAGGAATATGACGATCAGTCTCAAACAAGAATTCGTAGGCGACATAATTGAAAGAGAGATGAATATTTCACGTGAAACATATTCACGGGTAATTAGCCAAATGCTATGTTATGAAAATATTTTAGTTGCCAGTTACATATTGTCTAAATCTACTGCCCGATTTAACACCTCCATTAATTCGCATCGATAGAATGATTGTTTCTTTATACTATTTTTGTTGTAGCAATTTTATATATATATATATATATATATATATATAAAATAAGCAATGGTTGTCGAATGGACGTTAAAACTTTCCGTATTACCTTCCTTAGACATTTGTATCGTGTCGTATAATATTATAAATTAAATCTTAAAGTAAAGAATGGGATGTATCTAAAAAAAAATTTGACCTTTGGATTAATATTTATGGGCCAAACCTAAATATTCAACCAGAAGAATAAAGATTTATAGCATAAGAACAAATCAAATAGTAAATCTATTTTCTAAGTAAATGAAATGACCACTGAACACCGCGTGAAATAATATATATGTGCTATATCTAATATTTATTATCGTAACATTAGTCCAGAGTCATTTGTGTGTATCCGTTTTAAAAATAGGTTCTTATCTTCAAATGCCGTGTCGTATTAAAAAATAAATTGTGTTATGCTCATCTATTTTTATTTTTAAAAAAGTAAACATTAGGCATAAAAATGACAACAATCTTTGATTTTAAACCAAACATCACTCTATGCAACTATTTTGCTATTAAACAACGCTAGACAGTTTTACATAAGCGGAATTTCCAATGAACATATTAGTATTGAACATGACGAATCTGACGATTATTGAATATTTTGAATTATCATAGATAAAAAAGTATTATTCCTGATTTTTTTAAATGCTACGGTGGCATGCCCAAAATGAGATACTAGTTAACTAAATATGTATTATATCAGCTTAATTAACACATCTTGTTGAAGTCCAATGCAAAATATCTCCTGTATGACTTAAGCAACCGAAACAGTACTATTCAAAAAGAGGAAGCAGATTGACTTTTACAAGACGTTTCTTGCCTGATAAATTATTTAAAATCCTAAACATCTGGATAGCCATCGCATAACGTAAAATATGCAAAATAAATTACCGATAAAACTCAACATTCTGATTTAGGTTAATTATTATATGAATTACATGACTCAATTTAACACCACTGTGCGACCTTCCACCCATCGACATAAGTTTCTCACGTATGGACAATGCGTTACCCGACAATGCGTCCATACGATCATGGTACGATACTTCGCCTCATTTCTGACTTTGAGTACTTTTATTTTGGTACTGCGCCAGTAACCCTGGCCCCCCACCCAGGAGGGCTAAAACAGTATTTAAAAAAATGATTACAAATGAGTATTACGCTTAAACTGATTGTTGCGGATTAACAACTATTCCTTATCGTCGATTTACTCAATTTAAAAAAAGTACATATGAGCGCGGTACCTCTTATCACCTTGAGCTATTTACTTCGCGTTGATTACTGAAGGCCTAATAAATGTGATACTATTCATCAAAATTAGCAATACATTGTGTGTCGTGTCATATTTCATGAAAGTATAGCAATACCCGTACGTTTGCTTAAAAAATTATATGGATCCATAGAAAAACCTAACTAATCCCTATCTTCGTTTTACTCTATTTACTGATATCGCATATGTGTGCGGTACTATACACCGCCAATGGGTATATTATACTCAGTGTTCTGTCATATTCCTTAAAAGTATAACCGTGGCCGCCGTATGATTGTTTAAAGTTAGTCTGTATAAACGTCATATACACAATTATTCTTATCGTCGTTTCACTCAATTAACTGAATACTTATGCGAGCGTGGTACTAAACACCGCAATTTGGTATATACTCAGTGTTCTGTCATATTCCCTAAAAGTCCATATGATTGTTGAAGATCATCCGTATTTGTGTAATGTCTCACTATTCCTTATCGTCGCCTTATTCATATTATGGAATGTCAATGTGCGTGTGGTACTGTGTTGTATCACATTTCATTAAAGTGTATCAATGGCCGCACTCATGCTTTCTTGTGATTAGTTTGTGAAGTATACACATAATTATTCCCCAAGTAAGTAAAGCGGTGGCCGCGCGTATGTTTGCTTGAGATTATTCCTTATTTGTGTAATACCTTCTTATTTCTTATCGTCGCATTACTCAGTTTATGAAAGTCAACGTAAGTGTGGTACTATTAATTATCATTAGATATATAATATACTCTGCCTTGTGCCATGGTGCCACACGTTTGCTCGCTTGAGATTTGTCTTTCTGTTATACGTAACTATCCCTTATTATTATTTTACTCCATTTATTAAAGCCCCATGCGGTACCTTTATTCAGCATTGGCCGTGTGTGTGCACAAAATTAGTCTGTATTGGGTTGATGCTATTTCAGATTCATGTTTTATCCAATTTATTGAAGGTACGTTTGAGTGTGGTACTAAGCCTGTATTCCCCATCATAAGCAATACACTCTGTAATGTGTCATATTTCATGAAAGTACAGCAGCGGCTGTGTGTATACTTTCTTGAGATTATTCCTTACTTTGGTACATAACTATTTCCTATCGTCGCTTTATTCTTTCTATAGAAGGCCATACGATTGTGGTACTAAACACTTAGTATCGTATCATATTGCATTAATGTATAGCAGTGGTCGGTAGTATGCTTCCATGAGCCACTGGCGTTTGAGTTGATGTTTATTTTGACCAGACAGCTGTCATTATTGTCGGAGCTCGGCAACGTTCATTTGCAGTAGCAATCACATCATTGTGACAAAACAATGACATAGTTAGGCGGCAGTTACGAAAAAGTATGTAAAAATTGTTATGCACCACGCGCATTATCAGTACTAGCACTAGCCTATACTAATAAACTACATTATACCCTAATCAGTGGCGTAGCCAGCCCAAAATTTTGGGATGGGGGCTAAATTTGAAAATTTTAGAAATTATATTGGGTTTAAGACACCCCTTCTTCAAGCGCGAAACAACAACAGTTTATCAATAAGCAATCTGAATCAACAACTCAGCTGGCTTTTTGTGAATACAAAATCCATTTTAATAAACAACTTTTTATTATGTTACCCGAAGCACAGAACATGACAGTCTTGACAATGGAAGTCAATATTCGTCTGTTTTCTTTTGTTTGCGTTTTTCGCAGCTATAGTTGATTCTCGGTGGTAATTTGTGTCTAGGTGGGCTACAGCCTTTTCCATAAATTTTTTGTAGTCAATGCATGGTCTCGTAACAAAAGCAGTGTTCCGGAGAGTTCCATGCTTCTTGCATGACGATGCATATCTTACACAAACCGCCCCCATCACAGAGTTGGGTGTAAACTAACCAACTGCAAAATCTGTCATCGTCAAGCCATTTTTTGAGAAATTTACGACGACTTTGTCTAACGGTATCCAAAATCGTCACGTTTTTCGGACCATCCGAAGTTAGATGCCCTGTATCTCTTGTAGTCAATGCATGGTCTCGTAACAAAAGCAGTGTCCCGGAGAGTTCCATGCTTCTTGCATGACGATGCATATCTTACACAAACCACCCCCATCACAGAGTTGGGTGTAAACTAACCAACTGCAAAATCTGTCATCGTCAAGCCATTTTTTGAGAAATTTATGACGACTTTGTCTAACGGTATCCAAAATCGTCACGTTTTTCGGACCATCCGAAGTTAGATGCCTGTACCTCTCCGCATCGGTAAGCTGCGTATGTTTCTTAAGAATAAATCCAAGATCGTTTGTTTTTCCTTCTTCGAATATTAGTTTATCTTCGGGAATAGAAGTGATAGACGTAACTGACTCAACCGGTGCATCCACAGCCTGAGTAGCGCTTATTGACGTTTTTGAGGAAAGCGACTCTTTATTCCGCTGAAAAAAAACTATCGATTTCGCCTGTTTAAATTTAGCCATCGAAGTAATTTGGTCATCAAAATCCAAGCGTTTAAAAACCGGTGAGAACAAACCAGAGACTGACCGAAAGCTAACGAAACAGTCTTTGTCTTTCCCAAACTGCTAATAAGAGCGAACGGCCAAGTCTTTGTGACGTAACAATGACAACCAGAAAGCGTGACGAGACAAGATTGCCACAAAACTGGTGGTTTAAGAATGGAATTCTCGAAAATTTTTGGGAGGGGGCATGCCCCAAAGGCTACGCCTATGACCCTAATCATAAGTGTTAGGCCACTAACCACTGATAAGAACAAACAGGGTCCTGTCTGGATTTACAGATTTGTCAGTATCCTTTTTATAATAATCTAAGACGAGTGACCAGGCAAACAATATCCGTTTAGACTTTAGTTAGATAGAGTGAAGTAACAATGCTGATACTGTATATAGGACATAGTTAAGTCTGTAACCTAATTGGTGTACTGAGATAGTATGTTATCAATTGTCAACCCCAGAACAGCAAATGAAGGATAAGACACCAATATAAATACGCATATTCGTAGTTATTTGTCAAAGTAGAAAAAACGTCGGTTCAAAATTGACAGATTAATCTAATGTTATCCTAATATCATAGTTCTGATTCTGACAGATTTACTGGCTATTTGATTTGAAATAAAAAACATATATATTTGAACTAGAATCGCACTTTGCTTTCATAACTTTAGTCAAAATAATGTGTCATTTAAACAAAATATAACTCACGTAATTCATTCTTCAGAAAATTGTACAGTATCAGTACACCGGATGGAAAGCTGACAAATCACCATGTGATATTTCTTCCGTTCTTGAACTTGTTAACAAAATGCACGAAAATCTTGCACAATCAGATGCAAGTGCAGCGCTGGTTCACTGCAGGTAATTGATTGATGACATCTCATACCATCGTCCCACAAACCTAACAGCAGGTTGTGCTCTGCGTGCAACTTCCTAAAGTTGTAAAATGAGTTGCCAGATCGCAGAAGGTCAAATATGGAACAATGTTAGTATGTGAATGCCAAAATAAATCATTTTTCATTGATGACAAGAAACTGCAAAAACCAGCAACTAAGATTTATTTTGAAATAATAAAATCCAAAATGTCTATTACTTTTCATGCTGCCAAATTTCAAGCACAGAATCGTTTTATTTGAGGTAATTTGAACTTTGGCTATCGAGATATATCGAAGCCACACCGATAGCAGACAACGAGAATCGGCGAAAAATGGCAACGGCAAGATATATATATAACTTGAAGTGTTTGGTCTCTTTATTGGCCACTTCTGGAATATTTTCATACGGTGACGCTATTCAGTTAAAAGTATTTAAAAAATGTATATTAATTTTATTCCAAAGTTAGGTCACATTTTCTAATACTCTAACGTAAGTTGCCAATTGAGATAAATAAACTACAGAAGAGTGTGTCTGTACCTCTACAACAGATGTACCACCAAAGATAATATTCCTTACATCGTTATTACAGCGATGGGGCCGGCCGTACTGGTGTGTTCTGTGCAATTGTCAACCTTATTGCAAGAGTCAAGAACGAAAACAAGATTGACGTGTTTCGGGCGGTGAAAGATTTGAGGGACTGTAGACCCGGCATGGTTCAGACCTTGGTAAGTTACTATTTTATCTGTGACACGAAGTTTTGTAAATATATGTACAGGATTCAAATAATATGATTTCTAATAGGATAATAAAATTTACTTTTTTCTAATTTTACCAGTCATTCCACAATGTTTAACATCTCACGAATTTGTTGAATCTACATGAATTATGCCCATTTGTGCTACGTGTGGTTTATTATAAAATTAGTTTGTTTTGGTGTAATCGGGCGTTACAACCACCCAACGACTTATCGTCGTTTCAAGCAATTTCCAAACGCCCCATCTGCTAATCGATACTCACGAAGTATTTGTACCAGGTTAGGGCTAGGCCATAATTTTATTTCGATTTTACTCATTTTAGTTCTATAACAAGTTCGGAGACTGTCTGTGTTAGCCATGTGAATATACCCCCCTTGCCCACAGGCTCCAGTCCCTTTACATAACTTGATGTAAAATAGGCGACAAAATTAGTTATCTTCATATTGGTAGACACACTTCTGGAGGGCTCGTTTAGCTATTAGATTTTCAATATAATATTATGTTATTTGTTATATATATTTTTGCATCGAAGAGCAATTATTTTCCTTTCTGATTCAGAAACAATATAATTTCTGCTACGAAGCCATCTCTTCTTTTCTGACAACGTCCAACCTTTATTGCGACATCAACGACAAAGAAGAAGAAAGTGAGGACCCTGAATTACATCCATATTCTGACATCGATATTAATGAAGTAGCAGAAGCATCCACGGACAAAAAGAAATAGCATAGCATTTTCTAAATGCAAATTTATATATCAATAACATTGAACTATGTATATATACTAGTATGTGTAATAGTTTTTACGGTTATATATGTCTATTGGCAGTTGAGATGGCGGGATTGATGACGCAAAAAATTTTCCCAATATGATTCATTTTTCCACGGTAACACAACTCCCAAATATAAGTCGAAGTAGCATAATATAATGATCTCGCAAAAACCTCATTGAAAATAAATTCAATTTTAAAATACCAGAAATAAAATCTTTCCGTTGCGCTATAATCTATGACTGAAAACTCATATTTCTGGCAAATATGATACATTGTGTCAATAAAGTTACTTTATTGAAAACTTATCCTTTGACTACATGTATGAACGTATTGAAATTAGGAATAAAGAATTGGAACTTTCAAATATACATAAGAAAACTTCTCAGAGAACAAACATAACTAATATGAATTATCGATATATATTACTGATTTTTTCTTTTTACGTTTTTTACTTATTGAGTTGCAACTACACTCAAATACATATATATTTACTTTATCACGATGCAAGTTTTATCAGCAAGTTCAGTATGTAAAGGCGTACTTTTTAAATGTTTGTTTTCAATGTTTCAATATTGTTTCAATTATGCACAACTATATATATTCAGTCACAAGATATATATATATATCCGTGACAGAATGCATTTTAATTTTGTTTCTATTATTTGGTATAAGATAAAATATATGCAATAAAACCGGACTCAAAATATACAAATCGAATGCAATTAGTACGTATTTATAAAAATCTCGGAAATAGAAATAAAAAACTGTTGATGGAAGTTTATGCAAACCAATGTCATGAAACATCAGCTGAAATGATATTACTGGTATATGCCACACTGATACAGCAATGTCAATATGAGATGATAGGTCGGATAAAAAAAAATATAATAGCGTTGCGTAGGCCTATGAAAAATGATGACAATAATACAGTACTAGGAGTAAAAAAAACATATGAGTAATATTAATAAGGAAGTCTTGAAACATGTTCTGAACTTTTCTAACTGTTATGCGAAGGGAAGAATTTTTATTTCCGACTATAATTTAAATTTCAGTGGCTGACTACTTTATTTGCTCTCAAATCAACTATGACTAAAAGCAATTTTTATTTCTTGGAGAGCTACCAAAAAAAATACTAATTATCATAGCGCAGACGTCTGTTGACTTTGACCCTGTGAAACAGGCAGATGTTGGAAATAAACAAACGAGCAGTAAACTGTGCCTTTAACGTATTTAAAGGACCATAAGGCGTACTTTAAAACGTGCGCCTCATGAGGCGATGCACCTAATGTATGGATCATTTACTGCTTTATTGCCCATACTAAAATCCAGTGGCGTTATTGCTTTAAAAACAGTTCCGTCTTATATGTAGCCTTTATGTATGAATAAAAATTCAATCTAGGTGATTTGATAGTGCACGTTATAATCATTGTTTGCAAAAAAACACATTGACTGGATGATTAGGAGGCCTCAGTCTTATAAGTTAAATTGGCTCATTGGCTAAAAAAGTAGTTTGTCATCCAAATTTTACTAGAGCTTTCAAATTTCTGTTAATTGCTTCTGAATATTAGTGCTAAACGCCAATGCTTATAACCTTGTTAAAAAGGTGTGCATCACGATTTCACAAAATTTCGAAAGTACATTTCAAGTTTGTTTGCCACTGCCTTCATTTGGTTCATAATCAGTATTTTAGTCTGTGTTTACATAAGTTTTTATATAAAATATTGCGCGCCTTATCTGTCATTACGTCTATCGGCACTTGTTATTGCCCCAATCGCCAAAAATTAAGTCGATAAAAAGCAACATGGAACTATCAATCGAGATAAAAATAAATTAATTTATGAGCATGGTGCTTTGTTAATACACTATACTGCTCTCTGTGGATTTTACAATTTATTGGATAATCATTTGATTCATATTCAGGTAGTTGCGCTGTGGAGGATTAAATGATATGCAACATCTTATTGATCTATTAATTATTGAGTTGAGTATTGAGTATTATTAAACTGGAGCTATGGATCGTTTTGTTATAGAGTAATGTTGTAGTTAATATTCTCATTCACCAATGGACCAATTGCTTCGAAATTTTTAGTGGTTAAAGATTGTATTTTTTACTGAAAATCTGTTACTTTTATTTATTTTTAAAAAAAATTTGTGAGATCTGATATTTCGTCTAAAATGCGCTGCATAATTTTCACTCAGGGAAACATGTTTTTATGATATCGTAATGCCTGTCTTCCACTTTTTATGACATCGTATCATTGGTCTGTTGTGACAGATTGCATACCCGTACTACGACGTTTTAAACTTTGTGTCCATATATTTTTTGTTTTAATAATACAATTAGTGTGGTGGAATGTGTACTCATGTCTGAATGGCGTAAATCGGTTTATCAAAGCGAACCTAGCATGGGAATATGCACCTGCTTTACGTCAGCAAAAACAAACACATTTTCTCAAATTAGTATAGTTTCGTGTAATTGTTTACAAGTGACGTATTACTTGAATTACTTAACAGAAAATTATCATCTAATCGTGGCCTATGATATATCATAAATAAAAATGCTTCATTTTATTTTAAGGCCATAGACGATATGTGATGGAATACATTTATTTTAATTTCAAGTACCTTGTGGCCTCCTATATTCGCGATCGCACGATAGTTTCTTGGCAGATAAGAAGGAATGTATTTTCTTGACTTTTATATGCTATATATGATGTGCGGATGACACAGAGATATAGATATATGTTGCATTAGTCTGAAGACTTATAATAGAAAACATTTAGTCATAAAATATTGGAGGAAAGATGAACTCGTGCCAACACAAATTTGTTCGCGGTTTTATTTAGGGTATTATTTGTAGAAATATATATATGTCATATATGGGCCCCATGTCCACCCGTGTTTTTCCGAATTAGGTACGATTGCGATCTGGTAAAAATCAAAACAATTGAAAAAAATACCATGTGATATCTAAACTCATTCAGTTTGTTCTGAAATATGCTTAAAATATGACTGAAATTTGCATTGACAGTCATAGCATATTACAGCCTATCTTCGCGCTATATTATTTACCAACGTAATTGTTGTTTTAGACTATTCCTAATATTGTTAATCTTATTTTGCTAAAATGTTTCTACTGCTGAGTTTACTTCTTCAATCGTCAATATGGATGACGGCATTGGGTAAGTGATGTTGTGATTATTTTTATCATTTTTATGTATATATTAATAAACTGATTCCTTTTTTGATTTTTGTATTCAATATCGGCTATTTTAACTTAGTTCAATTATATTATCACGGGATATCAGAATTTGCAAAACGAAAATAGATTTCTGTGAATTCTTGTTGTACAAGAAATCTTTTTATATATGTTTTTGCTAACTTGTTTTAGATTTTGTTGTTGTTTTTAAGATGCGTAGAAGATATCTTTTCTCCGCTTGGCTACAAATAGATTAATTAATTTCAAAATCTCAGTATTTAAAGGAAGCTATTACTCATTTTTCGAAGTTATATTTCTATTCATAATTTGTTTTGTTTTTATTTGAATTCACGAGAACACTTTTATACCACGTATGACTTTCTGTTCTAAATCAAGGATACGAATCAGTATGTTATGGTGATCTTGGATGTTTCACTAACGAACCTCCATGGGGCGATACTCCACAGCGGCCACTGGAAATCCTACCAGACGACCCTTCCAAAGTCAAAACCAACTTTTACTTGGATACCAGACAACAATACGACAGACAAATTTACTATAACGATATGTTGTCCATCTCGTAAGTTAATTGAAGTAGTATGATCTAGTAGTTTACCAAAACTGAATTGAAACTTGATCTTTATAGAGTTGAATCGGATATGCCGTGTTTCCCCAAAAATAAGACTGGGTCTTATTTCATTTTTCTTCCGAAAAATAACACCAGGGCTTATTTTCGGGGGATGTCTTATATTTTCATTTATCAAAAACAAGATTACAAGTAGAGATTTACGATATCCATTTACTTATAAATAAAACGTTTTTATTCCAAATAACTGCAAAACATTGGTTATGTCACGGTAGAAAGATGTAGCTACCGTGTGTATTGAATCAGAAGACTCAGATTCCGGATTTGTGGTTTATTCTGAGGCAGCTTCACAGTTAAAAACACTTAAAACAGCGAACACAGGAAAACACGACCGGCCGCCAGCGCGGCGACCGGAGAAGAGGCGGGAAGCTCTTTTTTCTCACGACCTGATGGTGGTCGGAGTCTCACAGTAAACGGACCCGGATGAAGTATATCCAATATTATATATATTAAGGGTGATAAAATGATGAAATCCGTGACAGTTATTAACCATGTAAAACGTGTAGGAGAGATTTTTTGCTATCGACTAGGTCGAAAAAAATATTTGCGTTATTGACTATGGACTCTTATTTTAAGGGGAGGGCTTATATTAATATCATTTTTAAAATTCAGTCTAGGTACTATTTTCCTGGTAGGTCTTATTTTCGGGGAGACACGGTATCTTTTGGTAGTCAACTTGATTCGATAGTCCTGAAAAGTTTGGTTTGATTGTAATTGGTTACGACTGGCATTATTTTTGTTTTCTTTTTGGTGTTAAAACCGAATCTATGATCATTTCTTTCATCACATTTATTGCTTTGTTTCTCGAAGTGTGTTTATTTGTTCATTTGCATGAAATAATCTTTTATGATATCGGAATGCTCGGTGAAAACTTCTCCAGTTGAACATGTACATATTAACAGTATTTGTGGGAAGTTGATATTAAAACTCCAGGCATAGGTCAGTGGTAATATAAGTTTTGAGATTGGTTAAAACATAGACAACATCTTTTGACGCCGAACTTAACAACATTTCCGCTCTCCGATAAAAAAGTCGCGTTCATTGCTGATACCAGTTAATATTAGATTTATTTGAAAGTTGCCCAAGTTATTTGCTCATGTTAATCATCATGCGAATATATACATAATGGCTTTATATTCAAAATATTACACTGTGAACTCTTGGAAAAACTTTTTAACATTTATCATTCCAGTTCGTCAACTTTCGACCCAAGTCGTTTTACCAGGTTTATAGTGCATGGTTACGTCGATAATGGAGATGTTGCATGGTTAAGTGATATGTCTAACGCATTTCTTGCTGTAAGTTTTTTCATATTCTTGAAATGTTATTTTATGTTTGTATATTGTATTGGAAGGAATTAAATATTTATACACAAGGCAAACTTATGAAACTCAATTATGTATGCAATTTAAGTGCCAGTGCGGAATATAATATAGGAACCTAAAATAATATATATATTTATGAATAAAAATTCTTCGGTGCTATTTTAGCGTGAGGTCTACCGCCATATGTAGCCTACACCTTATAAAACATTCATAAAATACCAAAATAATGTATGTTTTAGTTATCGCAATATCGTTGCAAATAGCATTGCAAATAAGGTCGGTCTACTCTACTCAAATTATAACAATTTGAGCGTTAAGTTAAGAGTTGTCTAAAACATATTTTTTGCTCAATTTTAATACATACCGATGGTATGGGCAAGATAGCCTGGAGGTTAAAACGTTACGTACCTATCTACTTTGGTATCGTCTTTAACATAACTCGGGCCTCAATCAATCACAAACACCTTACCCAGGATGTAATAAATTGGGTACCAAATGCGGAACTGGAAAAATGCATGTACAGAGCCCTTTTGTAGGAAAAAGCATATAAATCTTCGTATATGTCACCAAAAACAGTTTATACTAAATCGCTCTGAACAACTTCTAAAAATTAGTATATATTTCACTTCTTTCCAGACGGGAGGCGCCACTTTCTTTACTTACTACACCGTAGGTCTACCACTTGAGGGATAATACAGTGATAGACCTCACGCTAAATTGCTAACCTTATAGGGCTCACGCTAGAGTAGCACTGAATATTACTTGAAAGAATGAATTATGTTCATACGTCAAGAATAATTATCTTCATCATCTTTACAGTAATGCTTCTCCATAGATCATAATCCGAGTTGAATAGTGCACTTTGTTATTTTCTATTTTTGTTTGTAATAATTTAGAAAGGCAACGAAAATATCATTCGTGTTGGTTGGATGGGAGCATCTCTCCAGCTGAACTACGCAAGCAGCGCTGTAGATACCCAGATTGTAGGAGCCGAAATTGGAAATTTCATTAAAAATTTAATTGTAAGTTGCCAGAATATTTGGTCAGCTGACTTTTACAAAAGTCCTCATGCAAATATATTTAGGTAATTTCGGCGTAAAGAAAATCTTCTTTTGTTATTATATATATCTCAAGAAGATGGCATAATCAGGAATTTTAGCTGAATCTAAAACGTTTTTAATCGACAGAAAAAAATAGTCTTTGTTGTATATTCCAATTTCTTCAATAAAACACTCAGTGATAGATCTTGTGATTCCCCGCATATTATTTCGTGATTTGCACGGAGCATCAGAATTCTACTTTTTATTCGCACAACCTAAGTACTGCAACTGATGTACATACGCTGCTTCCTCGCATTTTCTTAATTTGAAAACTACCTGAAAGGGTTATTTAGAATTTCTTATTTTAAAATGGTATTGTCAGCCAAGATTCCGACTTGAACTCAGTTTTAATTCCAAGCTCGTGCACGGATAGTTTTTACGTAGCATTTCATAATTTATTCTAAATTTGCAATTGTTATGATTTTATTCTGCAGTCAGCATTCGGAATGTCACCGTCTCAGTTTCATTGCGTCGGTCACAGTTTGGGTTCTCACACTTGCGGATATGCCGGGAACAGAGTCGCTAGGCTCGGAAGAATTACAGGTGTGAAACGATGTCCTCCTCTTCTGTTTCTTTTTTGGTACTCCCGTAATATGTGAAACAAGAAGGCGGACACCGTAACGTAGTATGTGTACCAGATTAGGATTAGGCCATAATTTCAGGTACAAATACTACTTCGGTCACTTGGCTAGTCCCCGAACTCTTAATAGAACTAAAATAGGAAAAATTGGAATAAAATTATGGCCTAACGCAATCCTGGTACACATACTATGTTAAGGTATCCGACATCTTGGTGCACATACTACGAGAGCGACTCTTTTTTTGCTGCGAAAAAGGCCCCAACAAGCGGCCACTAATATATAACGATCTCAGAGGAGATACTATTTTAAATGGAACAAAAGACAGTTAAATCTAACAAATTACCTTTAGGTCACCGCACCCCGAAAAACTAAACTGCTCCTCCTCCTTTCCTATGCAAAAAATACTTTATTTGTTCAATCTCCTATGCTAGTTGCAGGTGTTATGTACAATACTCATTCCCGTTTTTTACAGTTGAAGTAGTTTGTTATGAATGGAGTTCATGGATAAGTATCATAGTAATATTTAAAAAAAAAAAAAAAAGATATCAATAATACTACAGCAAATAAAAAGCAAAATTCCTCCGATAAAACTGCAAAAAATCTTCTTTTGGGGGAAGGGGTATGGATCTTAAAGGAGATTCAATTTTAGTAGAGCGATGCGTTCTCAAAAGCGCCTAGACAAACCCTTCAAAACTAACTTTTGCCACCTATTACCACTGAATATTACATGTTCTAGGCCTTGATCCAGCGGGCCCGTATTTTGAAGGAACCCCCGCTGAAGTTCGGTTGGACGAGACAGATGCCGACTTTGTTGATGTAATTCATAGCGATGCGGAAAAAATAACGGATATGGGTCTTGGCACCGGTGAACAATCAGGCCATGTAGATTTCTGGCCAAATGCTGGATACCAACAGCCCGGTTGCGATCAGGTCACTGTCATTACATTATATGTAGATTAATATATATGATATTTTTATCCAGTAGTTAAACGTGGATTGCAATGACTCTTAGGTGCATGTTTATTTGGAAGCACCATTAACAACCAATAGGTTGTGCAGAATAAGAAAAAATACCTGAGTAATTGAAGTGCAAAGCAAATTTGTAGATAGAGGAAGAGGTGTAATGATAAAGCAAATTTTTGTTTCCACCCTCATGTAAAGTCATTTTGCAGGCTTGTCTATGGGACATATTTTTCTGTCCCATTCCCATCCCATAGCAATTATGGCTGTCCCATCCCATCCCATGGGATTCCCATTAGAATAAAATTCAATAAAAATTGTTACATTTAGGTTTAGCGTCTACTAAATAGGACTACATGTACGAAGGGACATGCAACACAGCAAAATTTACGGACTTTGTTAACTTTATATTCATAACTATTATGCATGTGTCCATCATCCCCTTCGAGTATATTGTATATTGTATAGTATAGTAAGTATATTGTTAGGGCTGAATATATTTTGCTCTTTATAACTAACAAGAGAGCTATGCTCAAATATATGGACACGAAATCCATAACGAAGTGTTTTACTATCCTCTCCCAGAAAATCATACGGTTTTCGTGTCCCACGTGTCCCATGGGAAATAAAAATGTGAGCTGTCCCATCCCATGGGAATCCCATTCCCGTAAACAAGCCTGTCATTTTGTATATAGCTCGTTATCATATTCGATTAAATAGGATTAACACTTCATACCGTATTCGAAATCTCCAATAGGCTAATTTTGAACTTTACCTTGAAATCAAAATGAATTTCTTTTCACGTTCGACTATATAGAGTATATGTTTTTTTCAAATGGCTATTCGGAATTCCCAAGGTTTCACCACCCATCAGTATGTTAAATGTTATTGAGTACAAGTAACACCATCTTTCTAAAATTCCGCCCTTTTTTGAATATTTTGAAAATTTTCGCATTCTGCTTATAAGCACAATATCTTACGTAGGTTGAAATGCTTTTTTCATTAACACAATATCAATAAAAAACATATTGAAAAATAAATTCAATACAATTATTCTTATATATAAAGAATGCTCTCTCCACAATTATTGGTATCGACGGGATTACTGATGGAACGCGAGATTTTGTTGCCTGTAATCATATCAGAGCTGTGAAATTCTTCACTGAATCGATCACGACAACATGTCCTTTCAAGTCATATCCTTGTCTTAGTTATAACGAGTTCTTAGCAGGAAAATGTTTGGATTGCGACTCTACGGTAGGTCTTAGTAATAGTGTTGCTTATTATAGGAAATTTTCGATTGTGAGTAGATGATTGAACATAATTTTTCAACAGTAGTTGAAAGGATCTCGAGTCCATAGAAAGTTACTCGTTTAATACGCATACAAAAAATATCAAAAACGGCAACTTTTGAATGATTATGGACAATAACATATTTTGTGTGTAAGAACCCCAATGTGAACGCTGTGAATAAATTCTCTAGATTATATTTTTGGTAACAATTTCTGAATAATAATTGCCGCATTCATTTCAAACTTATTTTTTTAGGATAGAACTGGTTACTGGATAGGATTTTATTATTTATCCCAGTAGAAAGGGAAGGCTGCTTAATTACACGGTGAAACAAGGGTCTCATCCGGTTACCGGTCCATGTCGGGTATGAGAATAGTTAACCAGTTATTTGTTTCAGATGCATGTTTTGATTGGATATATAATCGTTGTTCACATTATTATGGAATTCATACTAATTGAATGCATTTAATCCACTTCAAAATAAAATATTTTTCTGTTATAACGCCACCACGATTTCAGGGTTGTCCTCAGATGGGATATCATGCTGACAAATATGCTTCACAAGTATACAAAGCGCAGACCTATTTGTCTACCAATGCCCTTCCACCGTTTTGTGGTAAGTTGAATTCCGACTTGGTTTCACACATTAAAATAAGGACAAAATTTGTTACTTCCGTAGTTAGGGTTAGGCCATAATTTTATTCCGATTTTCCTTATTTTAGTTCTATTACGATTTCGGGAACTGTTTGTGTAACCAAGTGAATACGCCCCCTGCCCATGGACTTCAGCCCCTTCACACAACTTGATGTGAAGTAGGCGAACAAAATTAGTTACCTCTGTATTGATACACATACTCCTGGAGCGCCAATATAATAACAAAAATTATAGTCGGCTAATCCAAATTGGCAATGTCATATTCCTGCTGCAGAAACATGAATAACTAATTCTTAACAGCAAAGTAAATCGCGGCTACCGCTTTCAAATTAGAATAGTTGTATACCATGCTTATATTTTAAGAGATATAAAAGATTGTTATATTTGCGCTGCAGCAAATATTTATTATAACTAATTCTTGATACGGTAAATCGATTGTATAACTCAATCAAATTAGTATCATATCAACCATCAGTCATTAAGATCAGCGCATATACTTAAATAAAATGCTGCCTGGTTAAAACACAGAGTACATGTCTGATGTTGGAGTGAGACTCGGTTCCAACAGCAAAAGTATAGATGGAAGCTTGTACCTCACCTTGTACGGTGCCAGTGGCAATACTGAACAACAACAGATTGGCGGAGCAGAGTAAATTGATTTGAATATTTGAATGACATTTTATTAGATGGGTACTCAAACACGCGAGGTTTTGTAGAATTATATGAAGTAGAAATAGTATTTGTGAGTGTGTACAAATTCGAATATATTATTTCGAAACCAGGGTTTCAGGTTTTCGCAATCTTAATCCGGCTTGCCCAGGTTTTCGCAGGTTTCATTTTCCCACGAAAAGATTTGTTTAGTTTATCAATATATACTAAATACTACGAAAATTTAATTCACATGTTGCTTACAATTCCCCAAACACGCGATTTTGTAGGAATATATAAAGAAGGAGCGGTATTTGCGTATGCACTGGAATTTATGCAATAAACATTAAATATAACTGCTACATTGCTGTATAATAGATAGGATTCCGTTTCTGTCTTAGAAATGGTCCAAAGAAATGATTGGAAATGATTAGTAGGAAATGAAGTAATGTAATTCGTGCTGCCTTTTGCACGAGTTTGTGAAATATGATATAAAAAAGGGTATTCCCGTATAGTGTGTGTACCAGGTTAGGGTTAGGACATAATTATATTCCGATTTTCCTTTTTTTAGTTCTATTACGAGTTTGGGGACTGAATTGAATTCACAATTGAATATACCCCCTGCCCATATGTTTCAGTCCCTTTACACAACTTGATGTAAAGTAGGCGAACAAAATTAGTTACCTCCATATTGTTACACACACTTCTGGAGCGCCAAAAATTGAATTATAAAGATTCAGATTGAACTAAATTCAGCCATATTGGTTTAGCACTGTTTACGAGCTTCGTCCGGGAGGATATCATAGTTCACTCGTATATTATGATTACAACCCAGGAACGATCGATTACGTCAAATTGTTATGGGAACAACAAGAAATAAATGTCGGAAGAGACTACATCACCATTGATTACGTGACGGTGTGGGTGGGAGCTACCCAACAGCTGTGAGTGTCCCTGCCGTTAATATAAGAATACTATTTCAACTAGACAAATACAACTTTTCGTACTCCCTTAGTATGTGTACCAATTTTTCTCATTTTAGTTGCGTTACGAGTTTGAAGATTGTCTGTGTTGGCCAAGTGATTATCCCTCTGTCCATAGGTGACAGTTCCTTTACACAACTTGATGTAAAATAGACGAACAAAATTATTTACCTCCATATTGGTATGGATACTTCTGTAGCGACCAACTTTTTTATATATATGCACTCGACTGCCTGTCCGTATCAATGTGTTAAAAGGAACAATCTATTAACAATTTTCTTCAGTTAACCTTCATAGAATATTCAAACATGTTTTTCAAATTTAATTCCATTAAAGCACCTTATACATTAAGTATAAAATAATACTCTGTTTTATCAGGTTATGCTTTGGGGGAGATCCAACTGTTGAGATGTCCGAGAAAACTAGATACACTCTATCTCCTATATCTTGTTATTAAGAAAAGAAAATCCATTTAAAAAGTTCAAATAAATAATTTAATCCGAGTGTTCAAATGAGTAAATAAAATTTTATCAACCTCACTTAATTTTATTTTTCTAATTCTAAGTATAATCTTGGAATATATTGGAAATCGTGCAAACGTGTTTGATTTTATAACGGAATATCTTTTAAGTGTTGAAAAACGATAGTTACAAATAAAAGCTAAAAAAGCGGATAACTTATGTTTTAAATTTGAGTTGGGTTGCGCGAGACTAACTTCCTATCTTTTCTCTACGCCTTTATGCTAGTGGATCCGTATGCGTATACTGCAAGGATACTGTAGCTGGAATAAACATGACTATTCTATTCAATTAAAGAGTCCAGCTGCACACTAACACAAATGTATTTCTGTAACGTTTCGTCCGACCAGAGTCAGACTTCCTCAGACGTTAAAGAAATACATTTGTGTTAGTGTGCAGCTGGACTCTTTAATTGAATAGAATAACTTATATTTGGCGCCAACTTCTTTTTGTTGTTGTTATTAATAAGTTTATGATGCAAATAACATAAAGGGTCTTTTACGCCATTAACCATTTTGAAATAAAAATTCCCAAACTATGGGTCGCGTGAAGATTTTCCTCGGTCGCCTAATTTCTGTCAAACATGCGCACACGAGTGATAGGATTTGAAAATTGGAAAGTGAAATTTGTGCTGGTTGGCAAGTACCGTAAAATTAACAACTTCGGATATTTTGAGCAATAACTGGACCATGTATTGTCCAAACGGCGCCAAAATTGCTCGATTCTTTTTATAACTTTTTTGATCATGTTACATCCGAATAAGTTGTTGACCCGCTGGTACGCAAATTGGACTTTTTGATAGGATTGCGAGAAATTATGTTTGTTATGAAAGCCGCTTGGTTATGGAATATACAAAGCAAAATTGCTTTAATTGGTGATCGGCTCCTAATTAGGTGCTTTATAAGTTTGATATTAATTACCATACGGTGTTTGGCGAAGTATTTACACTTTAGGTTTCGACAGTAGCTAAAGCGCTTTGTTTACGTGTCCAAAATCTACGAGCCGCCTCACCAGGGGCGGGCGTAGACAATTTTTGAGGAGGCGTGAAAAATAAAAATATTCAATAGATTTGATCTTGCCCGCCCTATTTTGAATATTTACATTTCTTTATTTTGGGTATTTACGTTCTATCCTAGTATTTTCAACGTGATTTTTGGATAAAACACACTTTCACCCTACTAATTGCTATTTGTAGCTGGTTGTTAGCTAGTTATTTTTGAGTTGGGACGCGAGACTTAACAAATACTAAAATAGGGGGCGCGGCTCAAAACGTTCGAGAACCACTGGTTTATTAAATTGTAAAACATACGTCTGATGTCTTGTATACAGTCACTTCTTCAATACATCACTCTCGTAAAGAACAATTTCACAGAGAGGATGATATGTTTGTAGTTCGATCATGTTGAGGAATTCATCCGACTGCGGTTGCCAGGCAATTTCGTCGTAACCAAAACCAAAATGTGGAAAATTTCGATACCATTTATATTTAAACTTTGCTTCTGTGTTGTCACTTAGAACAGTGGTTCTTAAACTTTTTCAAGCGCGACCCAAATCTGAGTTTTATGAATACTCGCGACCCAATCCTAAAAAACGCAAAATGTGTTTTTAATGTTAGTACAGTTTGACTCAAATACAGACAACTATTTATTAGAAACAGTCCATTGACTCAGTGAGATTGATGAAACTGAAATTTCCTTTTTCTTATATCTTCAATACACAGACAGCTCTATTTTACTTAACGCATACGCAAGTTGTCACGGGTATCGAAGCGATTGCGAGCTTAGTTTTGATAACAGTCAGTGCCAAATATCCTCGCTCGCACAAGTGCCTTGTCGCGAATTGTAGCAGAAAAGGCGTCCGCTGTCCGTCGCAAACACGACATCCTAACTGGCCTTCGGTATCTCTGGCCAATATACAACTTTTTACTCGTCACATGTGCACGCATTGCTTCGTTCGCGGTAAATGGTGCCTCGAGATGAAGTCACATTTTCTCTAGATATTGAATAATCTAATGTCGAGAAGCGAGCTTTTTCATTGCGTCGTCTATTACAATTTTCATTACCAAAAAGACACCCATTTTTGGTTATTTTAATCCACTAAGACGACATTCCATGCGGTCAACACAACGACAAGCGACGTGCATGGTTACCGATACCATAAAAATAATACACGTGACTGGCATATCAGAATTGTGATGTAACAATGAGCTCAAGACAGTTCTTTCCGTGAATGAAATTTTATATTTCATTACCAGAGTTTAGAAGCTAAATTGAAACATTGGGGAAGCTGAAAATTCGTCCTTCTCCTCTTAAATTGCCCTTGCATTGACGACCTTGTCGCGACCCATTTTTAAACCTTCCGCGACCCATGTTTGGGTCGCGACCCATACTTTAAGAACCACTGACTTAGAAGAATACGTGATGTCTGAAATAAGATAATTGAGTTTCGAACACAATAATTAGAAAACGAAACAACGCTGCTTTAGTAAGTGAGAGAGCGCTGCTCAAATATATGGGAACGAGTTTCATAGAACCCACAAAAATTAACAAAATAAATGAAAGTAATAAACTTTTAAAGAAAAATACAATCTTCAACCCATGAAAATTCCAGAACAATTTGTCCAGTTTAAAGAGAAAAGTCATTTTTTTCATAACAACAAAATAATACTAAACGGGCAAACAAAACAAAAGGGCAACGTTCAGGCCCCAGTCGAGATCCTACTTTGCTGAATAGATCAACGGATTAGTATGACGGAATAAAATGTTTCGATATTAATTAAAATGTTAGTTCATGAAATGAAATATTAAAGTGAAGTTTGTATAAAATATCGGGACTCAAACAAAATTGAAAAAGCTTTTTGAAGGCTTCAAATGCTGTGAATTTGGCGCTCCAGAATTATGCGTACCAATATGGAGGTAACTAATTTTGTTCGCCTACTCTACATCAAGTTTTGTGAAGGGACTTAAACCGATGGGCTAACACAGACAGTCGCCGAACTCATAATAGAACTAAAATGAGGAAAATCTGAATAAAATTATTGCTTACCCTAACCTGGTACACACACTGCGGGAGTACCGTAAATTTGATATCACTTGGTCCACTAGGTCAGTGATTTTCAACCTTTTTTGTACCGCGAAACACTTTTTTTAATCTGAAATTGTGGCGGAACACCAAACGAAATTTTTGGAAATAAACTATATTATGCAATTAACTGACGTCGATCATTTCGGCATGAAAATAAAATAACGAAATCAATAATATAGCTTGTCAACTTTAGGAAAAGACGTGACACATTCCGTTTCAGAGCTACAAGAGCTAAAGTACGGTACAAATATATGTTTTTGCAAGTTTGCTTATGAATACTATGATTACGATAGCTAGAAACAGAAACGGTATTTTAGTGTAATATTTAGGTCTGTTCCGGTGAGTTTCAAATAATTTATTCGGTAATTGAGGAGAGACAAACACGCATCTTTTTCTCAACGGCTCTCAATTTCTCGCGTTTTTTTTATACGCATCAGGAGTCCAGAAGGTCGGAGGTCGATTTGGAAATTAATAGAAACATTGAAAATTGGCAGCAAAGTGATTCTTACTGTTTAATTTCGTCATAATCGCTACTTTTTTTGCTCCCTGAACATTTTCATATTACCGCCTTTGTTCTTGTGCGCAAGTATTAATTCTTGCCGAACGGCGGAGATCGAAGTTCCATATTTTGGTATAACTATATGCGTTCACATTAGCGACAGATGTTAATGACATTAGGGAGCGATTTTAAATTCCAACTTAATTTTATTCTGATTTTTATCCTTTGCGTTGGCTTGGATCTAACTTATCGTCGTTTGCAAATTAAACGTCCCAGTTTAGCGAATAATATTATCATTATCGACAACGAGATGTACACATTTATCAAGACGATAATTGAGTTTCGTATGCACCACACTGGTGTCAGTGTTATTTCCGGAGTAAATCAATTAGATACTGTGATTAGATAAATCTGTGATTGCGTGAATCCTGAATGTTGATTTAAAAGCTGAAATAAAGGCATTTCTACGTGGCGAGATGACGATGAAGAGCACTTCTTTAACGATATCCTCCATGCGCGACCTGATGCCAAAAAAAATGTAAACAATTTTTTGCCCAATTGCTTTTGTGCTGATTAGACGCTGATTAGAATTAATCACCTCGAGTTTTAACGTTTTCTTTCCCAACAAAACAATACTGCGACCATTATCATAGCTAAAATCGTTACCTACAAATTCACAATTTTATTTACGCAATTTGCAAATTCAACACTTCACTTGACGATTTTGATGATGCCCACGCCCTAATTATTACTGCAAGAAAAGCTTCAAAATGCAACGAATGTAATCAACTCCGATGATGACTCCATTCATGGTCGAGTATAATGCTCACATTTTTGAAACAATATTCGGTCAAGAATGGAATGGATCACTAAACATACACGCCGAGATAAAGTCTATTAAAAGGGAATATGGCCTGTCATTTCTTACAAGTTTTTTATACCGACTTTCCAAAAGTCTGACTCGCCGTTTTCAAATCGACTCTATTTATATTATTCGAATGACGTCATAATACTTCTAAAAAGCAATTTTTCGCGGAACACCTGGAGGTCTGTCGCGGAACACCAGTGTTCCGCGGAACACCGGTTGAAAATCACTGCACTAGGTGTACAAAAATCACAACAACCACATTAAGAGTTCAGAGAAACGATCGAAAAACTCTTTTTGTATCTTGTAATCTTTGCTGCCAGTGATTACGGGCTGCAGCAGTAACGTACCTCCATGCTTTCAGCATTTTTACAGCAGCTGGTTTGCTATGATAATTGTATATCAGTAATCTACGGTATATACAATTAAATATGATAGATATTTCAAAGTGCAAAAAAAACATTATTGGAAATTTTTCTTGTGTATTAAATATTTTTAAGGTGGAACTGCCAATATTTCTAATTCATAATTGTATAAAATAAAAAACACTCACAGGGCGTTCGAATTTCATTGCTGTCCAAAAAGATGTTCGAAAGTTGACTTTATCCCTATAGTTAACTATATGTTGCTTCAGACCTTCCAAATGTTTATTACTGTGAATGTCAGCAAGTTTTCCTCCGATCGAAACACAAATTTCTGCAGCTTGGGAGTGTGAGACTTTATGGTTCATTAGTGGAAGGTAGCATCGACTTGCGTATCCATACGAGCATAATCCTGGATCAGCGAAACAAAAATGAATGTTCAACTATTCGCAAAGTTGTCAAAGCTAAGTTAAATTACGCGAATTAGAATAGGAACAAAAATACAAAGCATTTTCTATAATTAGTTAATACAGGACAAATTGACAATGGCCGGTTATGGGCAAGTCAGCAGTTGGATACTTCTAAATAATGTAGATGCCAACTTTGAGTGGAACAAGATAATACACTTTACACTGTTGATGATTTCAACGCACCTGCAATAATTGATTGTAAAATATCTTTGGTTATCTCTCCGCCTGAGTCGCCTTTTGTACCTTTAGGACCGGTTTGTCCCGACTGGCCGTTAGAGCCTTTCATTCCACTCGGTCCGATTAATCCACGCTGCCCTTTTTCACCCTCTGGTCCAATTGTCCCAGTTATACCTCGTGCACCTTTTTGACCTTTTGCACCTTTTTTTCCGGTCTCACCTTTAGGTCCTTGGGGTCCAGGTTTTTGACCTTGCCTTCCACCGCCACCGATCGCCAATGCCGATATAATACTCATAGCATCGTCTGATAATCCTGCTTTTCTATCTTTACACGTAATTGGATACTCATTTCTGTTGGTTTGTTCTTTAAGGTTAAAGTTATGATTGATCCACGACCTTGGAGCCGGATCGCATTGAGCGATGTGGCAACCCTCCTTTAGTTTACAGTCCAATAAATCCTCGCACGAAATAATCGAAACCAAAGTCAGTATAATCACGTTCGTCTTCGAAATAATGCTAATCATTTTGAATCTGCCAATCGAGTGTAAGTTTAAAATATAAATTTAACCTGTATTAACATGCTCCATTTATGCCTAATTTATCTTTTCTCGCACATTCAATTTGCAAACAACGCCAAACTTTGTCACCGATTCCTCACCACATTTTTAAAAAATATGTCAGCCTTCCATATACAGCTATACAGCACAATATGCCTCGGGGAACAAAAACATCAAAGTTTATTTATAAACAGAAATTCTTTCAATTCAATGACTGAATTATAGAGATAAAACTTACAGATTACTTCACAGAGTCTTCAAATATACCATAACCATATTAAAAAGACATCGGTTCTAATTTTAATTTTGTAAAATTTCACGGTGTGGTTTTATATGCTCTATAGTCTATACCAGTGGTTCTCAACCTTTTTCAGTTCGCCCGGACCGGTAAAATTTCAAAACAAATTTTGCCATATTAGATAAAACAAGAGAGCTATGCTCAAATATAAGGACCCAATGGCAATAATTTTGATGACGTCATAGCGAAAAAAAAGTAATAGCCTTCTGGAGAAAAATTTTATCTTTAACCACTGAAAATTTCAAAGCAATTGGTCCAGTATTCGAAGAGAAAAGCGATTTTTTAATGATAATGACGAAAGAAAATAACAATAACAACAAAATTTTGAAACGATCGTTATGGCCACTAAACGTGTCCAATTAGGTTAAACAAATTTTACTTTTGTTATGCTAGAACTTGGTGGTCTAAGATTGTCGGCTCCGGAGGCCATGAAATTATTTTAGCGTTGTTCGCATGCCGCAATAGTGCTGGGAATAGCTAAACATACAATACAGAACAACCACTTTTATTGTGCAAACACATTGATCAGTGTTTATCATGCAAAAACCAGCAGAAGTCTTTCTATATTTAAATTTAGAGTAAGATTTCAAACTCTTTATAATGGAAAAAAGGCTTCCGCAAATTTAAGTGCTTTTGAACATCGATAAGATTTTCAAAGCCAAATCTTAACTCTGTAAAGTGCTCATGGCTCATAAGATTCTAAAATGACGTTTTCAATTATATTTTCTTGACACTGACACAACTTGCCAACATATCATTCAAGCATTGTGGTATCTTGCCTCTCACATTCAGTTTAAAATCTGTTTGAATTCGTCAGCTTTTTTTCGGACCGATGTTTACAAAATAACTCCAGATAGATTGATTACCAAATATGATGTACAGGAGGGTAATTACTAATTTTTTGACATCAAGGCGGCATTTTTTGTAATACTGCTGGTTGCAAAAACACCCGGTATGAATTATATTGTTAGGCCATAACATTAATAATTAGTTATCAGACATAGCCATCCCAGGCTAATAGAATCCGCATTCGATTTTTAGTTTTTTATGATGCCAAAATTGTTAGCTTATATTCCCGACTAAACCGGTAGAAAAAACAGATAACAATTTAGACTTCCAAGCACATCATTCAACTTCCCTGGTTGCACAAATTAATAAACGAAAACCCGCTGACTAGCTGAAAAGGTTAAGTATTACAAGAAAGTTTTATTGATCATTTTCGGTGCCGTTTGGACAAAAATGTGCCAAATTATTACTGAAAAAAACAGAAGTTAGGCATTTTTGCGATACTTGGCGACCAAAACAAATTCCACATTCTAACTTTCAAATCTTGGTCGCTTGTGTGCGCTTGTTTGACAGAAATTTGACGACCCTGGAAAATCGTCACGCGACCCCCATTTTGGAAACCACAGCTCTAAAGCAGTGGTTCTCAAAATTTTTCAGTTCGCGGACCGGTAAAATTTTAAAACAAATTTTGCGGACCTTCAAAATTAACCAATAATGAACACAAAGTATAATCAAAAGAATGCAATTACGACAGAAGTAGGCGGTGCAAAAGAGACAATCCAATTTAATGAGAAATTTACTGCTTTGTTTTTGATATTGTACGTGTTAAACGTAGTTCTAATGAAGTTTCTGCAAGGCGAAGTAGAGCGTTGACTCCCAAACGATTTCTCTGTTTGGTCTTGATGAGAGTTAACAACGAGAATATCGGTTGGAAACCGAAGACTTATCGATCGATAGTTAGGGGATCCCCCAAAACAGAAACTGCAGTTTCGATTCATCCGCTCTTGTAACTTGCGGACTGCGCATCGCACACACACACTCGGCGGGTTTCAAAATTCTCTCGCTTTACAAAAATCTAGATCACTATATCAATAATTGATTGATAACTAGCTAATTATACGACATAATTCGCCCAAAATCAATAGGCTTCTGGTCCGAGATAAGATGAATGCACATGCAAAATCCGGAGCAGATTCAATCTCGCTTTCGCGAGATATCGCGTGCATCTAACAGACACACACACACACACACACACACACACACACACACACACAGACAGACAGACAGACAGACAGACAGACAGACAGACAGACAGACAGACAGACAGACAGACAAATACCTATCAATATACTTACCGATCTTAAGATCGATAAGTAATGAAAAGCTTTTCTCATAGAGGTAAGTTGTAACAATAACCAGCAGTAATTAAATGGCTCTGTCACTGAGCTCGGGATATTCGTTTTCAAGATATATCCAAAACTGTGACAATGTGAAAGCTCAATCATCGATTCTTTCTCAACAGTGTTAAGATTGCACGAATTAATGCTCTTTGCAGAAGGATGAACAATCCAAAAGTTTTGTGACGAGGATCCACCTTTTCTCAAATTATATATAGGCCTACTGTCAAATTACTAAACGTCCTAACTTCGAGGTTTTCAATTAGGTACCGTACTATGTGCTATCAAAAACCTCCGTTATGACGTTAGCCGCCGTTATGAGGTCACTCACCAATCATTGCTACTAAATTCGAAGTTCTATCCGGTGTTCTATAGTCATTTACAATATTTTGACTTCGGTCTGCATTGTGCATGATTGCCACCAGGTAAATTCATGTTGATAATAAATGAAGCACAACCGGTGTTAGCAAAACGATGTAATTTGCCGACGTTTCGAATTTCTATACAAAAAAACTTCATCATGGCATGATATGGAAAGGACTTGTATAGGACATATATATCCACTTGTGTCCTTTCCATATCATGCCCTGATGAAGTTTTTCTGTATAGAAATTCGAAACAACGGATGTTTAACGGATGGTATCAGTTTAACGAAACTCGGTGACAAAGCAAGGTCACACGTACTCACTCAGAAATTTGAATGGTCGGTTTCAAATCCCATTATTTTTAAACAATTCATGCTCAACGAATTTGAAACATCCTGTTAAATAACCTTAACTATAAGAACGGGGAGTTTTTTTTTTGTAAAGTGTAATCGGTAAAGTAAAATCGGTTTTGCGCTCGCTAAGCCTTGTGGCCCCTCCAACAAACTGCTCTATGGGCCCCCTTTGAGAGGACGGGCGATAGATTATACTGTAGAATTATGCGCTAGTAAATATCGACTAAGCGTGAGACCTAAAACATTTAGGCAATACCAGCAATGAGGTATTGAGGAACACATAACTGGAGTTCTTGGGAAAAAAAAAATTTTTCAGTCCAATAGATACACAGACTGTAAACGAATGAGAGTTCGAAGCCGAACTCGTATGATGACTGGAATATCTTTTGGAGAGACAAGTTCAGAAAAACACAGTTGATCACAATACGTTTAAAATAAGCACAGCGACACGACATTTCGTCTATGGGAAGGGTTTGCAGTTCGGGCGCTAATTGGAAGATAATCATATTGGGTATTCTTTATTGCATTCGTTGTATAAGATTATATTATTGCATCCTAATATTGTGTTGAACTTGGATGAACCTAATACACGTGCTTTCATGGAGGGTAAAATAGCGCATACTCAACGACAGTAAAACTGATACCATACAGCAGTCTTTCTTAACCTGGGTTCGATCGAACCCCTGCGGTTCGGTGGAGCTTTTCCAGGGTTTCGACGAAGGTTCTCTGAAATAATTTTACGCTATGGAGTCTTTCCATTACCCATCTCTGTACTTCTGTAACACTATATTTCACCGCGGATATCCAAACTTCCACGTTCAACGAAACCTTTTTGTATCGCCACAGTTGTCGCACGCTATGTGTACCTCTGTATGATTGCATTATAGAATGCTTTCTGCTTATGGAAATATCTCTGTTGTGATGACAAATCTCATTCATTCTTTTTTTTTAATTCGGACCAGGAGATTATATATTCGAATCACAATATTGTGTTAAACTTGGGTGAACCTAAAACAGGGAAACGTGTACCTTCATAAATGGTTGAATAGCGCATACTCAACGAGAGTTAATAAACTGATACCATTGCTCTACCTACAGCAAGCTTCATCAAATTGGATTCGTAATATTCTTGTAGGTCTGGGAAACGTGCCATGTAAAATGGAAGCCAGACAATAGATAAACATAAAAATAAAAAAAAACATTGATTAGGTTGACAGATAAACTAGTTTTCGAATGATACTGTAACCGGTCAAAATTGAGTTTCATTATAATAGAGTTCAACATCATGAGCCCGTGACGAAAATTGTGATGGAAACTAACTCAAAAATGTCAAAAAAAGTGTTGTTAGCAAATTATTTTCTTGTTTTAATGATATCTGCGATATAAATATTATTAGCACTTTTTTAATTTGTTCGTTTTGCACGACGACTAAACTCGTAACGACAATACCTCTGTTTGTTTTGATGTGGAGTGGCTTTTATTTCTAGTTTCTTCCCATGATCTAAAAGCTCATGGACTATTTGAATAGTTATTGTTACACAGTTTCACTCCTTTAGAATATCTTGATAATGGTTTTGCAATATAATACCTAAGATATCATGACAAGAATGGCCCATGTTTTACTAGATCTTATTCGAAGTAGAAATGTAAAGTTAATTGAAATTAGCCTAAAATACGGATATATATACAACAAGTATTTGTTCTCCCTGAAGTATCTAAAAAACGTGTACGTTACGTATTTACAATATGTTTATAATAATAGGGAGGTAGTTGCTGCCAGTTGGTTTCTACGCTCGTTTGGATAGATAAAATATTGGATATACTTCCAAAATATTTAAATAAAAACGACTACGCTATCTTAGTACCTAAATTCGCTGTCGATATTTGGGATATGGTCAGCGCACTACTGTAGTTTCACTAAAGAGCTATTGTGCGTCATTTAAAGTATAATGGCACTCCACAACTGTTAGAAACACTTATCATTAGGGTTGTTCAGATACTTCAGTGTGGATAAGACTGAGTTCTGGAATAATATAGTAGACTCATTTAAAACGGTAATCTGGGATATGGTTATGAAATACAGTTTGCGATAAATTATTACTAGTAAGTGCACCAGGTGTAAGTATACAATGTAGCCTAAATGACTTTTGGTAGCATCGTTCATCGCCTAGGTTAGGTTGAGCAACTGAAATTTAAAATTGGAACTTTTTGACATTTAAATATTGAGCTTGGAAACTCATTGGATATTTGAAGTCTTGATTTTAAACATACTTTTGAGTTGACGCAATGGCCGTGATCTAAACAAAGATGTGCCTCCTACCTTACGAAAAATAAAGCTACAATAAATCGGTCATAAAGGAATTATCAAGTACTTGTACCGAATTGTTGTTTTAACATTTCGAATATGAGTACTACTAGTATAATCAAAACAACGGTAGAAGCGGAACTGAGAATTACTTTATTCAAATTAACCAATATAGTTATAGAATGCTTTTCCTTTGTATGACCAGATATAATCTTGTTGTGATTACATTACTTCCTACGAATGTTTGGATTTTGTTGTTGGAAACCGATGGTTATTATCAACCAGGCAATCGGAGGCAATTTAAATAACAACAACCGACAAGAATTCCACTTTCCAAATCTACTTTGCGGTCGCGTATAGGCTCCCTCGGTGCTTTTGTGTCTGGAAATCCGGCTTTGTTCAGTGTAGAAAATGTCTAGTTCATAAAATTTAACGAGATGAGTTGTTGAACTTTTGGAAATATTGGTTGAATATTCTTAAAGCAAATGTTTAGTGAATTGTTCCAAAATAAAGGCGAGTCTAGTATAGAGTTTAGGTCAAAAGCTATTGACTGAATATATATTGAATATTTTTAGAGAAAATGTTTAGTGAATTGTTCGAAAATGAAGATTGGTCTTGTGTTGGGTTTTCGTCAAAAAAACCTAACGTAAAGCTTGAAGCATATAGTTTGTCACTACAGTATATAAAGAGCCGCGTATAAATAGGTATGGTCTGTGTAAAAGTGATTTTGGAAGTGTCCAGTGAGAATGATTGCGGAGATCGTACGGAAAGACTTTTTTATAGGAGAATTTGTTAAAAGCAAGGTCCCATGCACTCATTCCCAAGCAAAAAATGATCTCAAAGCGAAGTTATGAGCAACTAATGCAGTGACAAGATCTTAGAACCTTTTATGATTTATGAATAGATATTAAATTGACTGTTTTTATGTACGTTTTATTATCACGGCGATATCGCACGATGGACACCAGGCAGTGTAAAATACATTACAATTAACCATTGAATGGTACAGATTATCAAAACTTGATATGAAACTCTAGATAGAAGGTTCATTTAAAAGGCGTTTCGTCCGTAAGATCGTCTGTAGAATTATTATCTCCATTGTCAGTAAATTATATGGAATACATAGTTTGTTGAAATGGCATTATGATGCCGTTTTAGTTTATTTCAAAGACAAAAAGTTTCTTTATACATAATAAACCATAAACATAACCATAAACAAACAAAAGTAATATTTTGACATTCCGCGGATTTATCCTATTATTTTGGTCGTTGGTATTTTTCGGGCAAAGCAAGAGAATTTGTAACTAAATGGAAATCTATAAGCATTTTAATGCCTAAAGAGTTCATTAGTTGGTCTCCCGAAGTATACGTACCAAGATGGCTCACAACCTGAACTTAGCATGTGTACCAGGTTAGAACTGTTCAGGTTGTGCGTCATCTTGGTACAAATACTTCCGGAGCGTCTATTAGTTGTTGTTACCAATTTAATTATTTTGTCTATTATTGATCTGTCCAATGAAGTTTCTTGTATTTAGGTGGCAATATATCTACTCACCATTCGTTTACCGAAGCAATACTTCACACAAATACCCAACTTTATTGCAAATACTCATAACTTGATTGCAATCCATAATGTTAATTGAATTTTAAAATATTCGACATCCGAGATATCAACTATATATGGCTTTCCTAATTTTTCTTCATAGTAATTACGATTGTCTGAAGTGCTGTTAAGTACTTCGACGCTTTACATGGACTTGATACCGGTTAGCTGTTGAAGCATATTATTATAAGCTATAGACTCAAATAGCCATTTGACAAACGAAGTCGGCATATTTTTCAATATTTTGTGCGTCACGTCTGTATCTGAAGTATGGAAAGTAAGAATGAAAGGGTTGGAATTCAATATAATAAAAATTCTATTCAGTATAGGATAGTTCATGCTTGTTTAATTAAATATACAGCCGTTTCCATAGCGACAGATACCGATGGAAAATTTTGATTTATTGAATATTCATATCAGATTCAAGGTTCTGTAACATTCTTGATGGAAATCCCAGAACAATCAAATGTGTATGTGCATGTGTATGTGCGGTGAAAGTCTTTACTATATGACGTACAAGGCACCATATAAATACGCATTGTGCTGTACGCATTGCTGTACGTGTAAAAAGGAAAAAACAATCCACAGCCACTCATGCTAATTAAAATCGATTTTTCAGTCAAATATTTTTGCTAATAATTAGCTCAACTTGCCTGTATAATATACCTATGCAATGAAACAGGAAATAGACAGAAACGGGCGCGCTCTTTAAGCAATTTCAATTCTTTCAGGGTCAGAGGAAGGATTTCGTACAAGAAATCTATATCAGACAACAAAGTATCAAGTCGTCTTAGAGGTGTATAATTATCATTGTATAAATACCTCACCGATTACTCGAGTTCATTCTGTTTAATTATTAGTTAGTAATGAGAAATTATTTTGAACCTTTAAACCAAATTAAATCTGAAGCACAGCGAAGTGAGTTCAGACATTATTTCATAGTTATATGAATATTAAAGTGATTCATATGTGTATGTACATAGACATATAGGTGTGCGGAATTGTTCAATTTTACTTGAAACATCGATATGCTTTAGCTGAGGCCATAGAAAACGAAAACTAATTGAAAGTTGATAAAAATATTGCTATAAAGGAAAATATATTTATTCTCGGAAATTTGGAATTTATTTACCTTTTAACACTTGGGGTATACTTTGTATTTGCGTGTAGTATCACTAATGTTTATTGCGTATGCAGCAATATTGTAATGTACGTATATATATATGCGACTGTGAGTTGCATGTATGACGTATTGCAAAATTTGTTCTTGAATAACAACAAATTACAAATAAAATTATATGTGGGGAGGATTAGGAGCTTCAAATGGTACGAGGGAGGAATGTGCCATAATAATTCGGGAACCACTGCTTTGAATGATTACTAGTAAATATGCGCATTGCCTGGTATTGATCATTAAAATCCGATTGATTACACATTTCGGAGACCTAACATGACCCGGTGTCACGACTAAACGTTTGTTGGATTAAAATAGATTTGTCTTTCTTTAAATTTTCTTCATGATAACTTGCTTTGAATTACCGATAAGTTTGTTAGAAAAGGAAAATGTTCATTGTGAGTGTATATGATTAAAATATGTTTCACTTATACAGGGTGTCCAAAGGATCTCGCCCGATTTTGTAGTGATAACAATTGTAAGTTTAAATAAATATTTAGTTGATACTACTGTGAGGTCGGGCACAATTTTTTAGACACTCCGTATACGTAAGAAAAGAGATTTTAGATAAATAAAATGGTATAGTCCCCACTGCACTGAAACACATTGGGTGTTTTTGGAAATTGAAGGTTAAAATTCCACTTTCATTCAATATGACTCACGTTTTTGATAACCTTCCGCTGACAATCATACTGTCATTTCCGAATTTTTGAAAGAATATAAATCATAAAAAATGCATAGATGACATTTCCGAGTGGGGCGACGTGTCCTTTGTTATGGAATTAAACCAGCGCTGTGACATTTTGTCGCATAATACACATACTCAAGTTGATTGATAATATTTTAGGAAATGTAACACAAAATTACTTGCATGCACAATTAAATCCTCTCAGATAGAGCTAACACAGTAGAAAGTCATGTTCAGGCTATACGTGCTTATGGAAGCAAGGGAATGGCAGCAGCACAGCATTTTCCATAGCTAATTTTAACGGTGCCTCAGTGTTGGATGAAATAATTTGAGTTAGTCAGAAGAGACCGACCTCAATTTTAGCCCGATTGGAGTAAATATTTGCCTGTTTGTCGTGCTCAGATATCATTTTAAACCACTGTATAAATGTTTGTAGGTATGAGATTTATTCCTAAAAATATCACCAGTTTCAATATTACTATCCTAAGTGATTAAAGAGTCTTCGGCATTCATTTATACTAATATATATATATATATAGATATTTAGGGCACCAAAGTCAGTACTTAGGGGAATGTAAAACGCATTATCCGGCCCTGGCTATATACAGCTTCTCGTTTGTTTTATACTTTCCAGCAGAAAGCCAGTAATTGTAATTTTGCGAAGCACAAGTGGCGCGTGTCTGAATCAACACCTACAATTACTACGCATTTCTCGTATAGAAACTATTTTACTCGAAAGCCGATTGAAACCATTTCTCCATAATAACACTAGGAAAGTAATTAGCATAATAGTACAGGTATAATTAGGTATCGTGTAATTATCATGCAAGCGACGAACTCGTTGATGAGACAGGTTTCATACAGCTGTTATAAAATGACTCTCGATTTTTTATTCATTCCTGATGAAATTTTCTGTTTAGGATAGCATTTACATATTTATCTCGGGGGCGAAACACAGTTTATCGTCCGGTTACAAGCCCATGTCCGGTGTGGAATTAGTTTAATTAGCGTTTGTTGCAGATGCGTGGACTTTATGGTAGAGAAAACCGTAACAGTGCAACCTGCCACCGATTGCGTAAACCACCCTACGACGACGAGGAGTCCATCAATTTGCTCGCACATAATTATTCCTCGATTAATTATTATCGAACCTGCGAACCCACGCAGGGTAAGCAGAGGTGTGGTTGCGTTTTCTCAACTCTCAGCTTGAAGCACCCGCCCCGTGGAGCTATTCAAAACGTTGACTAAATTCGATAACTGTATGTCAAAATGAAGACTCGGCAACCACAGGGAATCAATAGAAAAGATTAAAACTCAAACGGAGAAGTGGCTTTAACGCAAATATAAAACCAAAAGACAAACAGTACTATCAAAACAACAACAACAATACAAACAAATAAGGTTCAAAAACAAACAAAGGAAACTACACAAATAGACGAACCCCAACCCAACCACATCAGTTAGACCGGCTATTCTAAGATGATACGATAGCATCCATATCCAGTTATAGGAAAATCAACAATAGACTAAATTTATATGATCTTTTATATTTACAGTTATATCTTGTATTGTTTGAAGAAGTTAGACCATGATCTAACGAAAGCTCACAAATATACTTACTATTTCGTTGAAAGAGATCATGTTATTTTTACTAAATACGATAAGTCTTGAAATCGTGTTGGCACTAACTATGCATCATATTAACGAACGAGAAAATTTAAATCGATCAGTCTGGCGATGCTTTGTTGTTATGTTTGGATGCTGAGGTTATACTGTATACTTGTATACTGTATATCCGATACTTTTAAGGCAAATGAGAGGTTCCCAAATACAAATATTGGTATACTGGGAGTGCAGAATTAAAGGGATTTCTATTTGCAGCGAGTTGTACTTTTTTTTTCAATGGGGAAAAATTATTATTTATGTAAATTTGTTTCTGAAACGAATGATTTGAATAATAGCGACATTGATTTTCATTTTAAATAGCTTTCAAATCAATATATTATATTTTTCTATATGAGTGCAGAGTCAGACGTGGGAAAAATAGTTGTCTGAATGTAAATAAAATAACAGAGAATTTTAACATTTCAAGATAGGCGTTAAGAATATGATCCCGAGTAGTTTTCAAATGACAGAAATTGATTTGGCAATCCAAATTTATACAATGATATTTACAACTTATGTCTCGTCGAGCTTGATCCAACCAAGAATTTTAATTCTTTTCCATGCAGGATCATTAATTATAAATGATTAATGTTTAGTAAAAACGTCACCGCCGGATGCCGTCAGCAAATTTGATTTATTATATTGCTATGCGCAAACAATATGATCGCCTATCGCATATAGTCACAACGGTCCAATATGAGGAGCAGCAGGGGTGGCCAACACGTCGATCGCTATCGACCAGAACCGAAATTCTAAAAATTCTCCTCAACTGATGCTCACGGAGAGATTGTTTTGCGTTATAAGAGGAGAAAATGCGATGCATATAGCCAAAAGACGATAATACTCTGGAGTGTGATTTATTTCATTCACAACGGCAGCAGTGATATCAGAATATCCATTTTAACTGTTAATTTGTATTAATTCTGAAAGAGCCAAGAATTTTTAGTACTAATTTATTTTTGTGTGTGGCTTTATTATCGATCAGTCGATTGCAAAGTGTTAAGAAGATTTTAGTCAATCCCAGTCGATGATACGGCCACCTCTGGCATAAAGGATTGCAAAATGTAAGAGTAGCATTTAGCTGAAAGCACTGTTCATCTTGTTCTGCAGAAACATATCATAATGTATTGTTGTTCTCATTGGGTACTTTGCTTCAATGTTAAATTTTAAAAGAAGGACATGTTAAAGTTTTGGAGATAATCTACGATTTTATCGATAGTGAATTGCTTTAAATAGCGGAAATCATAAATAATATTATTATGTTTTAAATAAATTTCTACAAAACTTCATTTGGATTTGCCAAATTTTGCAATGTGCAAATGAAACTGCAGAAAGTATTATTCATTTTGTGGCCACCATATCGTATGCCATTTCTGTAGAATTCGCACATTTTGTTATGGTTATAGAACTATTGTAAAAGGTTAAAATCGGGTCGTTGGTGTTTCATAGTATCCAATTGTTGAATTCAATTGAAGTGAGGCCGAATAGGTACCAAAGGAGGAAGTTCCATTTCCGACTGATTTGTCAGGTATAGAAGTAGTCGAAATGTTGTATACAGAGTTTGGTCTGCTTAGGGAACATTTAGGAAGCATTTGAGATTGTTTAATGCAAAAGTTTGGATTGTCGATTGGGCATTTTCATTCGCGCTGAATTTGAAATTGGACAAATATCAACCATTTGAATGAATATTGCATTGATTGAATATTGCAAGATGTCTTAATTTCAAGTTGTGAAATACACTGCGACGGTTCCATTACATTTGAACCCACGTACATTTGAACCCATGACAATTGCACCTGTATGCTATTGCACCTATGGAATTTTTTTTGTTTTTCGGATAGTTGAACCCATACTAACCCTAACCCATGGGTTTTAGCACCCGCATATAGATTAAACCAGTGGATATACACATGGGTTTAAATGTACGTGGGTTCAATTGCACGGTCACCCACTGCGACAAATATGTGTGTGAATGATACCCATTTAAAAAGACGATTTTTCAAAAAGGTATTATGTTTATTGAGTATGAAAGAATATATTTATCAGAGACAGAGTTATTTTACTCGTCACTTTGTCACATTCAACATTAAAGTTTCTGCGATAAATATAGAAATGACAGGACGGATTAATTGAATTAATTTACCTGTTGTAATCTATAATAATGCACGGAGAAAGTCGCGAGCAGGTGTTCTTTTTCGACAGACGGCCGGTCAGCTGGAAGTTAAGTGATGTAATTCATATATCAATTATTTACAAGTTTCAAGCTGCTTTCAGATTGTCGCTTCTCCCTCCGCAATAACAAATTGATTCGAGAGATTTCGTCAGAGCTACTGTTTGTAACTTTATGCTGCATCAGAACGTAGTTTATTTTATCCGTTATGTTGTGGTTTTTTAAGGTAAGGACCATTTCGCTCTGGTTATCTTGCCCATATATCTGAGCATAGCTCTCTTGTTCCTGATACAAATGCGCTGTTACACAACCTCGTTCAACAAAAACAAACTCACTCACAAGATGAAGTACTAAGTGACAACTGAAATATACTAAATCGAATATTAGAGAACTTTGTGTATCAACTGATTTTTGTCCAGATTTTAAAATTTGAACGAATTTGCTACACTAGAGATATTTCTAGTCAAAAGCTTTTACCTTCGCTCAATTGATTTTGCCTAACAAGCTGGAGGGTGCGTTCAGGGTCGGAATGATTCAACAAGCGAAATTTATATTTTAACAACGGAAGTAAAACCTAATAAAACACAAAGCTGTGTAAATTCTTTTTGTTCCATTTTAGCATTTTTTTTTAAATAATGGATGCAACAATTACGCCACTACATTGGTCATGTGGCGAAATTTATTAGAGATGGGATGAGCAGTTGAATTTATTCATTATCAGATATTCGAAATTAGCAGCACGATATGTAAACTCGAAGATATTTATAAAAATAACGAACAAGTTTAGGAATTTAGCGTTTTGATACGAAGAACCCTATTCCGATTAATATAGGTGTTTTGAAATTACGAAAATAACACACCAGAAGTTATTTATTTTATTAAAGCAATTCAAATTCTCTAGGTCGTTTTCTCGTCGGCCTAGGCATGGTGCATATTGCTTCATACAATTTGAAATCGAAAATATATTTGCAATTTGGTATCAAATTATATACTTCTTTCACTTTAAGCTAGCTGTAAAGAGGCTTATATAAAATTGATTCCGATACACAGTATTCACACCGACAGGCAAGTTCCTTTCTCATCAATAGGCTTTCGGAGGTTTTCATATATATAATTTGTATTTTAGTCTGTATTGCTAGAATGAAGTATCAGAACTCTGCAACTAATGTAAAAGTCATTCGTGTCAGCCCTTACATCGTTCTGCTGTCAGCGGTTTTGCTTTATTTATCCTCGACATGACAGCAATCAAGCTCTATAAATGTCTTTCATTGTTTAAAATTGCCGTATATTTTCTAACGGCATTCGCTGTTAGTATTTTACCATGCTGGGTCAGTGATTGAATCATGTTTTGTTATGACTTACTTACAGTATTATTACTTTCATCATTTCGTTCGTCGTGCCCAAGCGTAAATAACCATAATCCGCCACACCGGTAATTAATGAGTCTGATATCATGCCAGGAGCAGCAGGCATAATAGCATATAAATTTTTAATTCCTAGTCAACTGTGGGCATCCCACCTCTCCCTTGAGACGCATTGCTCATATTTTAATTGATTGACACATTGCTGTATAAAAAAAGCGTTAGGTTCATATAGAATCGCGTGTATTACATTTTGTACAATGTATCGTACAGCGCATCTGGACAGTGTTATAATATATACATATACGTTGTGATTATTGAACGGGAACGCATGATTGATTCCTATCATTTTATCAACAGTAAATGTTTGTAAATTTCATAAGTTTGTTAACAGTAACATTGGAATGACGAATGGGAAGTATCTTGTATTGATTACATTGCTATTCATTTCTTTCCTGCACAGAGTACGCATCATATCTCAGCATTGGTCGAGACGCAAAGATAAGACTATTAATATATGCTGAATCAGAAAGATATATTTCTGATAGTTTTCTGTATAATTTATTTCTTCTCAATGCTATTTATCAAGACGAAATAGCTTGAATTTATTTAAATATTATAGTTATCAGTCCTATTTTGTTTCAGAGCGGTTTGAGAACAACTGTAGTTGAATGATATAATCAAACCAGCCATCTAGTCATGAGATTTATTAGTAAAATTCTGCAATTGAGAAACATAGCGTAAGCTGAGGCAGTTTGATATATAGGTATGGTTGTTTTTTATGTTTAATTAACTCGAAACAAATCTCCGTTGTACCTGTTAATATAGGTAGTTTGGTGTCTGAGATTGTATATTTTCTCCTACAACGTTTGATTTCCTATTAATAACCTATGACGTATTACTGTACCACAACAAGCTACACAACAATGTCATTTTTGTAGACATTTGAAGGCTTTGCGAACGTACAAAATCTATTTTGTTTTTCGGTTTGTATGTGTATGATTGTACCGGTCCTCTTTCGAGAGTATGAGCAATCTTATGATTGAAATCGAAACGCTTGTTATTGGGAGTTGAGTCGCAAACTCCCATTTTCGTATCGATGTAATTTGACTTCGCGGTTTCATTGACGTTTAATGTTATTTTGTATAAAAAAAAATTGTAAATTTTATCACTTTTTACGGTATTGGAATTGGGTACGTGTCGATAAGTACGTGTCGCAATATCGGCAGCCCATACAAGGCAGAGCGGAAACAAATACCGTTCAACATGCGGATGCGATTAAAATAGCATTAAATACCTTTGTTCAATTTGTATAGCTCAGTTCGAATTCTTTCAATAAGGAGCAATTTAGAGAGATGAAACTGAACGAATCAACATAATGCCACGGTTTTGTATTGTTGGTATTGTATGGAAACGCCTCTTCTAAATTTTAGTTCGCTAGAGGTATCGATTCTATAGTTGTGTGAACTCCCAGAACAGGGAGCAAATTGACAAATATTACTCAACAAATCTGTTGCCAGGCAGAGACGCAAAGCCAAAGACTAGTTTCAATTTTTAGCATGTTGCTATAGTCAAAATGAAATAGAGATTCCATTTGCTGGTCTACGTTTCAAGCAAACAATTTTCTTTGAATGCGGATTTTCTGTAGCACACTATGGACTAAAATACTTTAGTAAGGAGAATAGAGTAAGCAATTTAATGTGCATAGACATCGTGCAAACCATTGAAACATGAAACCGATAATTAGTTTTGATTGCCGGCAGGCTTGGTTGTCAAAGTGCATACAGTATTTATTGCCTATGACGACATAAATTTCCAGTTTTGATATTTCATCGTTTGTCTAGGTTAAATTTGTGTCAACTGTCAAGTGTAGTTGCTCTTTCGCAGACACATGTGCAGATATAGTTCTTGTGGATAATGTGATGACACGCAGGTTATTAATCATATATATTCTTTGCTTCACTAAAATATGGTTTCAATTTGATACCGTTATTTCCTAATGAACACAGTAACATATTTCATACCCAATGTAGGCCAAGTGTGATATAAAACACTTCTAAAATTAAGCTGCCGAGTATGGTGTATTATTGATAAAATATTCTCAATATTTCTCCTGGTAGATACAAATTTATTATTATATCCAGTTGTGTTTCCGCATATTCTGGTGCGGCTTATTGTATGAATCATATCAGCGCGACGTGGTATCCGATGTGAAAATACTTCAAACAACGCGTACATACTACCTAAATTGTGCAGTTATTACATTCCACATCACGCAGCCACGGGTAGGGGTGTTTTTTTATGAATCGCGCATTACATTTTATCCGAAATTGTATTCAAAATATGTGAAATGCTAATAATTTCGGTAGATTAAACGATTTTTAACAGTGTATACATGCTTTTATATCACTCAAAGTACAGCCTATTTCCTATATGTTTAGATTTAACTGCCGACAGCTAACGCAACTTGATGTGTACAGCAGGTATCATTTTTCGATTAAAAGTTCAGTTTTGAATCTAAGTTTTTGGAAAGAAAATGATATTATAGTAAGGTTAGAGCAATAAGAAGATGCGAATGGCTACAATTGATCTAAAATACCAAAGCCAGCTCACAAGGATACAGTGGGCAAGCGTAAGCATTAAGCAGACGGGAGAATACTAAACTCATTGGGCTGCTGTAGCTTAATTGACTGAAAATCCAAATCGCCCACACCTTAGCCGTATTCAGTCTTATGTTCGAATGCATGCACGTCGTGCTTATAACAACAAAGGTTGAGGCACCAAGCAAATATTACGGATTCAAATGCCATTAAAACTTACTTCCTTTCTATGCTGCGAAATACTAGAGTTAGCTGCCTTTCCATCAGGTATTTTGCTTATTGTTGTGGACAAAAATGTTTGTGTGATTAGGCATAAACAAATTAACAGGCCTATTGAGTAATTTAACTAATTTAACATTTTGAATAGGATTGTTTACTCATATTATATGATTTCATGGCGACCCTGTAGGCCTGTACCTGTCCGTGTCGCGAGGAGGAAGCTACATAACAAAGTGTAATATTGATTTATGATGTCATATAATATAAATTACATTTGTGCTGTCATAATTTGAAATTGTAATCATTTTCCATTATTTAAATCTAGACTAACTTATTTCTAAACTTACTTTAACCATGGGAGGATATGTTACAAGAGAGCGATTCGAATGGGATTATTCAGACCAACCTCACACAGATCGGAGAAAACAGATGCTTAGTAAGTAGCCTAATACCTCTGTTATTTTGGTCCCAAAGCTGATATTCGCAGGTTTGAAATGTGTCAGTTCAACAATTCCTGTCAGAAGCACGATTTGTAACCTCATCACGAAAATTGTTCTTGTTTGATGACGAGATCGTTACGCGAGATGGCGATTTGCACCTCAGATTATTCTGCGTGGGTTCGCAGGTTTGAGTCACATGGGCGATAATTATATGCTGCGGCATTACTGAACCCGGTCACGGCTTCCTCCACCATCGAATCCATGCATCTGAAACCATATAACTTACTACTGGTAGGCGGACGGGAGGCCGTGGTACGCCATATGGCTACTCTTGTCGGCTTTCCTTTTCCTTGGGATAAATATGTAAATACAAAAATACTATCCTACATATTTGTTTTGGAACGATTCGAAGATGTTCACTTAACCCGAGCTCTGAATAATTGCAATCATTGGATTTTTTCCAAATATCGCCGATGTATGTCAACAAATGAATGGAGGGAAAAATTGGACATCGCATTTGTATTTTAAATGCTGTGCTCAGGCCAGATCTCACAAATTTAACAATATGCGAAATAGTATTGAAGTATTTATCTTGGAGAGCGCCCTTTCGCCGCCTCGACTTTTTTCCAACAATAATAGCAGGTTCGGTTTTTGATGATCTTTATTGATTTTCACCATTTCGCGTTAATAATGACTGTCAGTAGCTCACGTACGCAACAATGAGTCGTCTTTACCCGCCTGCATTGACGTATTTGAATATTAAATACCAAGTTCACGATATACCGAACAAAGAATGACTCGGATCAGAGCAAGATGACTAAGGCTTATGAATATTTACCGAATTCAACAAACTGTTTGTCGCATCAGCGTTAGGAATACGCTCGCCAACGCACCCCAGATTACCCTGCTTGGGTTCGAATGTTCCCATGAATCCCATGGGGTATAATTATGTGCGGGAGGATTGCTGGACTCCTCGCCGCCGTAGGGTGAGGAGTCCAGTCCAGTCTCTGGTCTGTTGCGGCTTCCTCCACCATCCATCCAAGTTCATGCATCTGAAACAAATAACTGACCGACTAATCACATACTTGACATGGACTATAATGACCGGACGAGGCCATATTATTAAGCCGTTCTCCCCGGGGATAAATATGTAAATCCTACCATATTCTCTTTTCAGGTCAATACCCACAACTAAAGAGATTGATGAAGGTAAATCCACATTTCAAGTGGGTTGTGTGTGCCCAAGTTGCCGCACAATTTGTTGCTTGCTATCTTGTCAGAGATCTGTCGTGGCCATGGCTTTTACTATGGGCATATATTTTGGGAGGTTTGTTTATTTATTTACTTATTTTATATAGTTTCTACGGATTTGAATCAAATAATCAGCTCTACAAATATTAGCGTATCTTGAAGTTTGGAAACAGCGCTTAAAACTTCTTTCTATCATTTACCCCTCGAGCAAATTTGAAAGTAAAATCTACCATCTCCTAGAGAAGACAGTGTGTGTAAACTTCTTTTTTCAATTTCGTGGGTGAAGTATAAAAAGTCGGGATACGCTTGGCAGTCACTCTAGTTTAAGTTCAGAATAACATCAATTGTGTAGCAGAGGGCGTTGCGTTTCCAACAATTTCGCGATCCGCTACGTGTAGTCAACAGACACCCACATTTGGTCGTGTACTTTCTTACTTGCAAAATTTTCCTCCACTACAGGCCAAATTTACCTCTATTTAAAATCCCCTGGCTCAGAACATAGGTACAAAATACTACAAGAATTTCGCAGTCGTATTTACACTTAATGTACTAAATTATTGTGGTTGATAATATATTCATTTGGAGTTTCATTCCTACTCCAATTGTTTGGATAAGGATATTGATGAATCGTATCCTGTGACGTCAGTTATAGCAGGCCAGTGATCTGATTAATCACAGGGTCGTCATCGAAAATCGTGCATCGAACATCAAGTTTATTTTACGCGTACGATATGCTGTCATGTTGGTATTTCTGATTAGATATAACCGTGACTTTCAAAAGTACATATTTTTAAGTTAGGATTTTGTCCTTACATCCATGATAATATATACGCAGGATAGAATGCATTCTTTCTCTTATTTGCAAAATTATTGAAAATATTTTCCATGGAAATAATCTTCTGTATTTTTTTTAGGAACATTGAATCATAGCTTAACACTTGCAATACACGAAATGTCTCACAATCAAGCATATGGACATGGAAGTAAAAGCAGGTCAGTTACTATTTAATTACCCGTCCCCCTTGATTTGACAAAAAAATTCCTTACAATTACAATATTACATGACTAAAATGTGAATGTATGTCATCTTATAAGTCACGTTTTACATGAATCCAGTGCCTAACTAATATTATACAAAAGATAAAAACAAGCAGGAACTCGTGCGAACAATTTGAATACCACTACGATCAAGTATTCGGTTAATTTCATACTTACAGGTGGAATGGAATTTTTGCCATGTTTGCGAACCTCCCTATCGGCATTCCTTACTCTGTATCATTCAAGAAATATCACCTCGATCATCACCGATGTCAAGGGGTAGACGGAATCGACACCGACATCCCAACCGAATTTGAAGGTGTTTTGTTTTGGTGAGACGAGCCATTTTTTATATTTCTTATCCGGTACTCCCGTAGTGTGTGTACCAGGTTAGGGCATAATTTTATTTTCATTTTCCTTCCTTTAGTTCTACAACGAGTTCGGGGACTGTCTGTGTTAGCCAAGTGAATATACCCTCTGCCCTTAGGTTTCAGTTCCTTTACACAACTTGATGTAAAATAGGCGAAAAAAATTAATTATCGCCATATTGGTACACACACTTCTGGAGCGCCCCTTAGTCTGCCTACGTAGATGCGCCAAGTTGATGCATGTGGATGTTTCTTGTTTTAGAAAAACGGTGGGTTTATGAATCGTTAAGGCAAATTGTTGTAATTGGGACAAAAACTTTTCCCACTACCGGACCAATTTTTTCAGATTTTCGGTATAGTTTAAGATAAAAATGTGTCTCAAAAAGCTTTTAGTTTTATCTGTTTTCGATGTTTTTCTTAAACTGTCGTTTTACCCAGAATTTGCTGATTAGGAAATATTGTGCCATGTATTTCCGGGTGTCAGTAACAAAATTCGTACTCGATCGTATTCAAATCGCGTACATGCGTGTAGCTTTCAGGCAAAATGATATAAGATAGCCTATACGCAGGGCTGCCATCGACATGAACCCAAATATAAGGACATCAGGGAAACATAATAATAAGATACCAAAGAACGATATGTAATAAACAAAATGTATCCATGCCAGTGTGACCCGTGTTATTTATACTTTGCATTAGAAAGGATTTGCTACATCAATTCTTTATTCTTAGAAACGAAATCAGTAGGCTACTGCTATACACTTATCAAACCTATCACATCTTAGTAATTCTACTCGTCAACTGCACGGCTCTTATTCACTACCGTATTTTGATTCAAGTTACACGAACTGATCTTTGCCGGTAGGCTATTGTTTTGTCATTGTGGCAATTAATTTGCTGTCATTATGCCATGTATGCGCGAAGCAATCGGTGAGGTTCTAATATCATTTCTAGCAAATCAATCATTCGAATTGACCAATAATCTAAGTGCCGGGTATAAGAACCTCTACCCCTAAAAGAAAACAAACATAAGGACTCATGTCAAAATAAGGACGTTTCTTTTAGAAATATCGGACGCTATGGCAGCCTTGCTTATACGTAATAACAAGGCAGTGAAATTTGTAATAATAAAAATAAAAGCAAGGTCGGATACCCAGATGATGAATTGCTGAACACTTAATTTTTCTAAATGCTGGTGAATTGTCGGAAGTATCTCATGGATTACCTGTGATACATACTAGGTGCACACCACGTAGCACCTAATTTGTTGAATTTTATGGTGTACCTGTCTGTATACGTAGTATTTACTCATTTCCCATACGTATTAAAATACTGTTACTTGTTTTCATATAGCACAACGCTACGTAAAGTCTTATGGGTTTTACTGCAGCCATTACTCTATGCAATACGACCTCTGTACATCAATCCGAAACCTTTATCTCAACAAGACCTCATCAATGCTACTTGCCAGATCACGTTCAATGGTATGTATGTTAACAAATTGCGCTGCGATAAATAAATGCCAGCAACCAGCGGTTTCGCGGTCAATACTGAGGGTGGTCGTATCTTCATGTAAAAACGAGCACATTTCATATTTAACAGGCTTACCACAAAATTTCACGAAAAAACGGTGACCTTCTGTGTAAAAAATATATAGTTCAGGCCTCGAATGCCCATACCTCAGCATATAAACCCTGTTTTTTTTAGATGCGGTTGGTAATCCAAGAATTTGATAATAAATGGCCGTTAACCTTTTTGAAAAAAAGTTATTATGTATTCCTAATAAAGTCTCTCAACCTTAAGCATATTATTTATTAATAGGATTGTGATGTCATACTAAGACTTGTCAAATGCATCATTTTTAAATAATTTTTATTGAGATTTAACTGACGTATATCTACGCTTAACATTTCGATCAAGTCCCGTCAATAGTTAGTTAAAATTGGTGCCGATCTAACATTTATTTCTAATTATATTTTTTTTTATAGTTTTCTTGGTTTGGACGTGGGGAGGACGAGCTCTTGCGTATCTTCTCATTGGTACCTACCTAGGCCTGGCAATTCATCCCGTTTCAGGACATTTTATATCTGAGCATTACATGTTTTTAAAGGTAAGAGTAATACATATTTGAACTAATTTCATATAGTCACTTATTCTGATATTTTGAGGTTATTTAGAAACTAAGAACTTCACCCGTATTCAACCACTGATGTGCGAAAAAAAATCCATTTACAATTTCAAATTTATATATACACTGTACATCTCGCCTGTTCGTCCAACCAAAAATTTATGGAATATCGGATCATTTTTTCATTTTAATTCCAATATGCATGAAGATCTATTTACATACAGTTCGTTATTTAAAGCTAAAACGACCGAATAAAACAGCGATTTATGTTGCTTTAAGATGGTGGTCGGTTCGAGCCGGACCCAGTGTTTTCACGTCTGACTGTCCGAATAACGCAGGTGTTCAATTTGGCTCGAGTTATATGTAATGTGAGTAAAGTAATGTGAACTCAAAATAAAAAAAAAACATGTTATTAAATCTCTTTCTCAGTTCACCCGCATATTTGAAAAAAGTAATCAGCTTCGATCGATCATATTCTATGGGGCTAATTAGCTTATAAAATAATATCCGTCACAGACTCACATCACTGGTATCTCGCTCGTACGGGACATCAGCATCGCTGCTACAACGTTGTTTCAAATGTTTGTAGGGTACCCACGTATGCAAAGTATTTGAGCGAAATCCGGACTTGCGTTACTGCTTTAAGTCGGAATTTAACTTGATTAATAGTTCTTCATTTATTTCAGGGACACGAAACCTACTCATATTACGGGCCTTTGAACATGTTAACATACAATGTAGGATATCACATGGAACACCATGATTTTCCAAGTATTCCAGGAGCCAAATTACCACTGGTAAGCATTGCTGTATGTTTGCACGACATCGAAAATCAAATGCGGCTTTTGATATGCAAACCGAGTGAAAAATGATCTTTGACATAATCCTAGGCGTTCGATTTGGGTGATGAAAACTACGATCATAATGTTGCTGCCAGTCAGGGGTTTACCAAACTGTCCGGAGAGAGTTTCTCATAACGATCCCCCTTGAGGTATGACTTCAAAAATAATTCGGGGGATAAACAAATTATAGATTTTGTTATACAGAACAACAATAAATAAATGAAGGTCATGTAAGAGTTTGTATTATTAATTCAAATCATAAAACTAATCTACAAACTCACTCCTACAGCGTGCTGCCCGGGGCGGCTGCCATACATTAGTGTTTTGACACCAAACCCATCAGCTGATGTCTCTTCGGGATAAATATGTAAATCCTATCCTATCATAATAAAAAAAATAAATTCAGCAGTAATTTGACAATTTTTACGCTTTTGTTTGATCGAATGTAACCATTTGCACCCTCCGAATTAGCCAAACTGGACAGTGTAGCATGTTATATCACCCTTTTTCAGGTTCAGAAGATAGCACCAGATTTCTACGACGATCTTCCCCGCCATGACTCCTGGCCCGGAGTAATAAAAGAATTTATAACCGATCCAGACGTAGGACCTTATTCCAGAATTAAAAGGAAGGACTATTCGGGACAAAACGGAAAGGACCAGAATGCAAGTAAGTTTTTGCGATTTAGCATTAGCAGTAGAAAATTTGGCGCTCCAGAAGTGTGTGTACCAATATGAAGGTAACTTATTTTGTTCGTCTACTTTTGTCTAAAGGGACTTAAACATAGGGGCTGGTATTCACTTGGCTAACACAGACAGTCCCAGAACTCGTAATAGAAATAAAATAAGGAAAATTGGAATAAAATCATGGCCTGGCACTTGCACTACGAGGGTACCGAAATGTGAGTTGATTTCGGGGAATATAGCACTTAACATATCCATGGACATTTAGCTTAATTTATATCCCTAGGTCGAAATGACCCGTAGCAAGAAATGACCTAATCAAACATGGCTATTTTCAGAGCCCGTCTTAAGCCGCCAGAACCTATGCGCCGCATTGTATCTCGGACCTCTACGGGCGTTGACTTTTGAATTTATAATATATAATCGTGTAGACCCCTATAACTTCATGATAAACTGTAGGACTTTGCTACACGCAATGCTCTTTTAGTTAATTGTGCAATAAAACGTAAAGACTCGTATTTGATTTGGTCATAAAATAATTGTTTGCACATTTGTCATTTATGAGATCATAATAAAGTGAAAAATACGATTATATGAACGAATAATAGATAATAAATTGAAGCAGCATAGAGTAGTGTTAATGTAATTAAATTCACATAAATTACAAAGCAATAATAGTTTATTAACCACATCAACGTAAAAGCAAATAGAGCATTCGGTTGCAAAAACCTTTTTATTTGCCCTCCTATTCACAGAAATACGGTTGCAATGTTCTGCTGTCATCTTCTCTGACATACCATTTTACTTTTCAGACGGAAAAATATTCAACGGAGAGATATCGAAATGAATGTCTATCCACTGATCACCGAAAAGCATGATAATTTAAACTAAATAATTGATGCCCCATTATAATTTGTACGCTTTGCTACCGAAGGGTCCACAAACAAAAGCTTTGCACGCAATGTGAGTGTAGACATTGAACGACGGAATTTGAATTTTTTACTCCTGTATTCAACTCAACCACACATGGCATTGCACGTTATATTTGATACAAGTCACACACCCCCGCTTCTTGCCTATTTATTTTCTACGTTATTTAACATTGAACTATTGCTGTTATAGGAAATTTAGCCAGAAATTCAAATAAATATGAAAACGTGAAATAGTGCGATCTGATTGAAAGTGGATACGGGTTTCTGCATAGGGTACCATTGGAGAATCTCGTCAAAATAAAAACTATTTATGTGGTACGAGATGACCGCGAAGTTTCTTCCCCAGTTACATTTTCCATTCCCATCATCGAAACAATCGCATTCACCCTAGCGCAAGTTTGATTTGAGGCATAGAACACATGTTGAAAACAAAGATATACAGAATGAATGAAAAGTGAGGTAACTACCATTCTAGATGATTGATAATCGGCCATTAATCGGCCATTAATCGGCCATAAAGTCGATAATCGGCCATAAAGTCCACATAAGAAGCAATGGGAGGCATAGATAGTCCTTGGGGAAACTCAGAATAGATTTGAGTTAAACTGCGTTAGGTTGATATACAACTGAGAAGAAATGTTTAAGTACCATACGCATGAAGACTAAAAGGCAATCCGGTAAAGGCAAAAAAGACACTAATTTGCTATTGAGCATATATAATTTGAAGAAAATATTTCAAACTTCCCCCAGGTCTAGGGTTCTGCCAGTACATTCCAGGGGTTATGTAAGTTTCCAATCAAAACTGATGTATGTAATATAATTTAACTATACTCAAATGCACATGGGTCTGCCATTATTATTAGACATGTTACACTTTAAGATTTGCTTTTACAAGTAGCCTATAGTATTAGGTTCCCTTCTATTTATATTTAATAAAAGAAAAACTATTGCACAGGGATTCCCTAAGCCCCTGGAATGTTTCATTGAAGTTCTGTTCCACCAAAAAGCTTATTAACAACCACTGCTTTCGGTGATGGTTATAGCAGGAAATATTTGTGTCATGATTAATCACAGTATTTCGAGTGTGCAATTTCCTCATTGAAAATGAAAAATTATAGAGATATCATTATATTTGCACATTAAAAATTAGGGCTTGCCAAAAAAGGGAATCAATTCCGGTACACTCTTGATATAATCCTGATACGCTGGTAGATGACCATATCTCTTCAATCCACTTCGCTCCAACATAGGGATTCCGCTAACTCTTGTAAGAAGGTAATAATTGAACAATGGTGATATAATGCTCAACCATTCCCAATCTGTTGATGAAAAATAAATCCAATTTTTTTGGGTGTATTATATCGAATAGGATTTTTTTGATGGCTATTGAGTTGGAGGGTATTTATAATAAGATAAAGCATCATAGACACTCAACAAATTTTAAGGTAACTAGTGAATAGTCCAGATGTATTAATTAAGATGGTGGAAGTCTTACTAAATAACTGGACAGTGGACACTATAGCTAAGTCCACTAACAATTCCTGTCTAGAGCAAACCAAGAAGACCTCAGCAAACAACCAATTTCAAAAATCAAACCTAATGACGACCCAAAATGAATGAAATAGTATAATTTATACATTACAAGATACATGATTGAACAGACTTATCAACTTTCCTCTTTCTGGGACAAATATTCAAATCCCATACTATTTGATGTTGTATATTTTATTTGGAAATATTTTAGTTGAAAATTGAAATGATTGGTTCAAGAACTCTCCGATATCCATCAAGTTTTCAAATAAGTAATTTCAAATTCGAGTATTGGGCATTGCTCAATTAAGAATATATATTAAATAACACTCAGCATGCCCAAAATATCCTTTTGGTCATCCTACAAATAATAAACTTACTTTTGAATGAAGATGAAGCCGACACAAACAGTCCAGACCAGAGTAATATTTCACCAAAATAATTGGGATGTCGACTTATTGACCAAAGTCCGTGGGAGATAAATTTACCCTGGAACATGAAATATAAATTTCTGATTCTATACACACATTTGTTTTTTAAAATGCAGACTGGTTCTATAAACATTTCCTATGAATGAGATGTTAAAGTGTAACTAGGTTGGAGGTTTAATAGCACCATTGCTATCTCTTCACATATATAGGAAATTTATAAAATGACAAATAGTAAGTTTCGAATTGATGACTTGATACAGACATAATGCATTACAGCATAACAAATGCTTCAAAAGTAGCATCAGTTTATTTACAACATAACTTAATAACTACATGAATCTTCAAATCAAGATTATGGACAAGAATCAAAAATGAATTTCACTCAAAATAGCATAGATCATAAATATTGGTGATTGCTTATACAGAGACTCGTTTCGACCAAAGATGTGAAAACGAATCATATGGAAAACTCACAGCATTATCAGGATCACTTCGAAATGTAAACTTCTGATAATCAGCGATTACTTCTGTTAAAAATCCAACCCCGAACATTCCCCAACCTATGTAGTCTCTGGTTGTTGGTTTGAGACGGTCCTTACTTTCATTGTTAAGTAGAGAAGGTAACATAGTCAAGAATACCCATACACCTGCCATAACAGAATTTTGTAACTATTAGAATGTCATGATGTGACAATAATACTAAAACTAGTAATAGATCGAGATCAACTTGAACAATAGATTCAAACTACCGACAATTCACGGAAAGATACGATTCTGCCTGTGTGAGGTAATTGCAATTAAACTTGGATTTTTTAACAATTAGAAGTTCGACAATTTATGGAAAGATATCATTGCAACAATAATATAATAACAATAACATATAGGAAGCATGGGATAGACCTCAAGTTACTACTATATTGAATTTCGATCACTAATCACTACATTAGTCTGTAAAACATGTTACCATGTTACATTATAGTACAATTATTCTGAAAATTACATAGATTAACTGAATGTAACTCAAGTGATCAGCGATTTAAATTATTGTATAACTATGATTCAAATGATTGAGAACCCAAAGATTCATATTATAATTAGTGTTCTGTGCATTATTATGATATAGCTATAACAACAAACTATTCAAAAGGTTGAGAAAAATTGATATGAAATATTCGGAAGTGAACACAGGACACAGCTTTCAATAATCTTCAGTTTTAAACTCATTTACCTTGAAGCATCCAATACTTGAAAAATATTGATGGATTTCCTCGAACTTTATTAAACCTCCTATCAACACCATCATGTATTACTCGATAGAAAAGAAATGAGCCAAGCCTGAAATTATCAATTAATTATTATTAAAGTATTTTCACTCTTGTATCTGCATATTATGATGACTAAGAAATTGAATTATCATTACAAACAATTTGGATTTTCATGCAAATATTATAAAACGATTTTCAGTAGGATTTGGTTAGGTCTTACTTGTATACTAATTAATTCCAATACTAATCCACTTGGGTAGATATTAGGTTTATGCTTTGAAATATTTCCATACACATGGCAATACAACTATTTTCAGTGCAAATGAGATTTGGCCAGGTATTTCTTGGTCAATTAGGAAGATTAAAAAATGATATAGTTTCTTCAACACTAATATGAAAAAGAATAGTGTACAAAATAAAGTTTAAAACATGAGACATAAAAGTAAGGCACAGACAATCTCCCCCTGTGAAATGAAATAAAAGTGAAGAAAAAAGGATTGCGCTTTAAAATTGAGAGTATTGTGTTGATACAAAAATATAAGCAGTCAATCCTTCAATGCAGACAGACACACTTGACCTCTGATATAGATTTGTAATATACATATTTTTCATATCCCAAAAGAAAATATACAAGAACTACTAATACTTCTGATATTGACATCATCCATCTTTTGTAAAAAAACGCTCAAAACCAAAATTTTGCAATAATTGAAAATGATCAATATGTTAAATATATTCATCTTAAGCAGACTTGCAGACAGACATTGCACGATTGCACAATCCCATTGAAGCATTCATAATATGAACTTACCTAATTGCCCATGCCGATATAAGGTTTGCTTGAACTTTTTGTCGAAATGTTTTCTGACTGAAATGAAGACCCAATCTTGCAAGACATAAGAAGGTACTTGAACCTAAAAAGGTCAACAAAATTTAATAGAAATTTAAAATGTTTTCCAAATTCTGGTACTGTTCCAAAATCAGTGACTGTCTGACTGTCATCCATTAGTAACCTACATTATAGCATACATTTTCATAACAAGAACTTTGGGATGTTTAAGCATGATGAACTGCTACTGTGCTAAGAACACTTAGTAACCCCGATGCTTACAGAGTTGATGTAAAAAATTGACATTTCTTTTAATGTCACCATGAAGAAACAATAGTATAAACCATGTCAAAATAATATCAAAAACCTTGCAGCATTTTGTTTTAACATAAGTTTTGCCACCCCAAATCTGCAAATGACACGAATTGCAGAATTCACGGCTGGCTGAAAACTTTTAAAGTTCCACCTCCTGGCCTCCTAGGAAATCAAAACTTCATCTTCCGGAAGTTTAGAAATACCTCCAAACCAACTCCACAGTCAGACAATCCAAATGATCACATGGGTAGATTTAACTTGACCTGCAGTCAAGGCAGTAGGCAATATCAGAAGCTGCGTAATACCGGTACGGGTACTGTAATAGGGATTGAACAAATGAACCCGCTGAACCAGAGTAATAAGGTACCGGTACCTACGGTATCATACTGAATTATACAAATGTTGGCAACTTACCCACTAAATCATAAAACCTTTCAGTCTGGAAATAAGAACTCGGAAGAAATGCAAGCAGTTGAATCCCGAAGTCTAACGCAGCTAACTTCGCCACAGAATTGCCCATATTTCAGTATTTAGATAGGCCTATTTACCGTACCGGTAGTCTGGTAGTGCAGATTCTAACTATGTAATCAGTTTATGTATTCTCAGTTTTATATTTCTGTACTCGCTGTTGGTCACGACACCAGTCTGCCAGTACCGGTATACCTCAAAATTAGGATTATGTAACGTAAATACCGTATTTTATACAAGGCACGGTCGCTCGCGCGGAGCTGCAACTGCAAAATAACCGAAAATAACCTGCTCTATAGCGCTCAACTGCGACCAAAGTGGTTTAAAGGCTCTTTGCATGCGACGACCCTGGTCTGTAATTATTGGACACGTAGTGGACATAACGATCGTTTCAATATTATGTTGTTGTTGTTGTTGTTGTTGTTCTTGTTCTTGTTCTTTGACACGTTTTTAAAAAGTCGCTTTTCTCTTCGAATACTGGACCAATTGCTTTGAAATTTTCAGTGGTTAAAGATTAATTTTTTCGCTAGAAGGCTATTACTTTTGTTTATTCTTAAATTTTATATGAATCCTATGAGATATGATATTTCATACAAAATTTCGCGGTATTTATTTTTATTCATGGGAACACTGTTTTACACTTATTTCAAGCGGTTTCGCTATCGATTGTATTGCTCAGTACTACAGCTACTGTAGGTCGGTACTGGTAAGTTGCCATACAGGTACCGTAACGCAGTGAAATTGACTTATTCCTTCCGCGGTATTACTAATGCTGCAATGCAAGTTTTATAGCCTATCGTATGGAATATCAGACCTACAGGTTCGGTACCGGTACTGGTAGCTCAGTACGTAAGTACGATACTGGTACTGGTGCCGGTACCGGTGTCTTACCACAATGAAATTACCGTAACTTATTCTTTCACGGTCCTACCAGTGCAGTAATGCAAGCGTTGTAGCACTTGTAGCCTACTATATTTGTTTATTTTGATGAGAGTCTACTGGAAACAACATAAAATTTGAAAGGGAAGAATTGTTCTGTGATCAATTATCTGTCCTAAAGTGTAAACAACATAAAATTTGCAAGGGAACAACTGTTCTGTGATCAATTACCCTACCGGTACCGGTATATGGCCTACAGTGTACAGGTAAGATGCTGGCTGACTGCTAACCGGTACTGGTAGCTCAGTACGTAAGTACAGAAGTACGATACTGGAGCCGGTACCGGTGTCTTACCACAATGAAATTACCGTAACTTATTCTTTCACGGTCCTACCAGTGCAGTAATGCAAGCGTTGTAGCACTTGTAGCCTACTATATTTGTTTATTTTGATGAGAGTCTACTGGAAACAACATAAAATTTGAAAGGGAAGAATTGTTTTGTGATCAATTATCTGTCCTAAAGTGTAAACAACATAAAATTTGCAAGGGAACAACTGTTCTGTGATCAATTACCGTATATGGCCTACAGTGTACAGGTAAGATGCTGCCCGACTGCTAACTCAGTACCGCTTGACACGTTTTTAAAAAGTCGCTTTTCTCTTTGAATACTGGACCAATTGCTTTGAAATTTTTAGTGGTTAAAGATAAAAATTTTCTCCAGAAGGCTATTACTTTTTTTTTCGCTATGACGTCATCAAAATTATGTGACTCTACGTGTCCATATATTTGAGCATAGCTCTCTTGTTGTTCTTGTTCTTGTTCTTGTTCTTTGACACGTTTTTAAAAAGTCGCTTTTTTCTTCGAATGCTGGACCAATTGCTTTGAAATTTTCAGTGGTTAAAGATTAATTTTTTCGCTAGAAGGCTATTACTTTTGTTTATTCTTAAATACTATATGAATCTTATGAGATATGATATTTCATACAAAATTTCGCGGTATTTATTTTTACTCATGGGAACACTGTTTTACACTTATTTCAAGCGGTTTCGCGATCGATTGTCTTGCTCAGTACTACAGCTACTGTAGGTTGGTACTGGTAAGTTGCCATACAGGTACCGTAACGCAGTGAAATTGACTTATTCCTTCCGCGGTATCACTAATGCTGCAATGCAAGTTTTATAGCCTATCGTATGCGGAACGGAATATCAGACCTACAGGTTCGGTACCGGTACTGGTAGCTCAGTACGTAAGTACGATACTGGTACTGGTGCCGGTACCGGTGTCTTACCACAATGAAATTACCGTAACTTATTCTTTCACGGTCCTACCAGTGCAGTAATGCAAGCGTTGTAGCACTTGTAGCCTACTATATTTGTTTATTTTGATGAGAGTCTACTGGAAACAACATAAAATTTGAAAGGGAAGAATTGTTCTGTGATCAATTATCTGTCCTAAAGTGTAAACAACATAAAATTTGCAAGGGAACAACTGTTCTGTGATCAATTACCGTATATGGCCTACAGTGTACAGGTAAGATGCTGGCTGACTGCTAACCGGTACTGGTAGCTCAGTACGTAAGTACGATACTGGTACTGGTGCCGGTACCGGTGTCTTACCACAATGAAATTACCGTAACTTATTCTTTCACGGTCCTACCAGTGCAGTAATGCAAGCGTTGTAGCACTTGTAGCCTACTAAATTTGTTTATTTTGATGAGAGTCTACTGGAAACAACATAAAATTTGAAAGGGAAGAATTGTTCTGTGATCAATTATCTGTCCTAAAGTGTAAACAACATAAAATTTGCAAGGGAACAACTGTTCTGTGATCAATTACCGTATATGGCCTACAGTGTACAGGTAAGATGCTGCCTGACTGCTAACTCAGTACCGCTTGACACGTTTTTAAAAAGTCACTTTTCTCTTTTCGAATACTGGACCAATTGCTTTGAAATTTTTAGTGGTTAAAGATGAAAACTTTCTCCAGAAGGCAATTACTTTTTTTTTCGCTATGACGTCATCAAAATTATGTGACTCTGCGTGTCCATATATTTGAGCATAGCTCTCTTGTTAAAGAGAGAGAGATTTTATTTCCACAAACAATGAATCGCGAAATAAAACAATATCAAAAATTCCATTGAAGTATGGCATTCAATTTACACATTGTTTTGTGATTGTCTGTATGCAGGACAGCTGATGGTCACCGAGGCTCCTGGCCATTACTTCTCTTGGCAATATCACTTCTTATAAATACTAAAAATTAATTTTCCAATTCTTTAAATTTTCATTAGATATTAGATTTTGAGCTGCTTGTTAACTAACATTAGTTCCTCGCGACTTCCGCGGTAAAATTAGGTGTTCAACATTTTGTATTTATATCGGTTGCTGCCTCAAATCTTTGGCTAGAAAATCTTGGCATAGTCATAGTCAAGTTTATTTTTTCCATCCAGTAGAAGAAGTTAACATGCAAAATTAAGACGAATAAATAGAATTGAATACACATTTCACTGAGGAAGGGAAGCCGCGGGAAACCAAAGCTGGTTATCAAGCAGCGACACCCAAGGTTTAAATATCTAAATAAACATTAGTCAAGTTTTAGCAACGCGATAAACATGCAAAATTAAGACGAGTAATATTAAAAACACATATCACTGGGGAGGGGAAGCTGCGAGGAACGAAAGCTGGTTATCAAGCAGCGACACCCAGGGTTCAAATATCTAAATAAACATTAGCCAAGTTTTAGCAACTTGATTGTTGGAGAACTGTTATCATTGATGATCGAGTCTTGGTAGTTGAACCATATAATGCAGTGGTGCTTAAACTGGGGGGCGCGAGATGCTTTCAGGGGGGGGGGGGGGGGGGGGGCGAGAGGTCACAAGATGGAATCGAAAATTTCCATGCAACGTCTCATGAAAAGGTCTTCGGTTCGTTAAATGCCTGCTTTTTTACGGTATAATACCCCTTTTTTGTCCCGCAATAATCAATCTATGACAACTTGACAACTACAAGAATTCGAAATGTCTCTCTATTTTACTTCATTTGTGTTCAAGGTAGCTCGCGATTGCGGCGACTCATGACAAAAAAAGGTCATTACAGATCTAAAATACCACATCAATCCCTGGACATAAGGATGTGAGATCAACTGCCCGTCAATATTTAGTTTCGATATATTTTGCGCTCATGCAAATACGTTATTGTCGTTAGAAAGATCTGGTATAAAATCTCAGAAAGTATATATATTCAATTTAGTACAATGAAATTACATATAAAGTATATTAGTAGATCAGAAATACACATTCATCGCCCCATAACACCCGCGGTACGGCTCCTGGGTCAGTTGTTGAGATCACACCACTCGTTAAAATAGCCGACTTTTTCAACGGCCCATGATCGATATAAATATTTGAAATGATTGCTTTATCCACACTACAGGTGTGCCGCGGGAACAAGGAATAGACGAAATTTGCGATGTCTAAGAAAGTGTTTTTGAACTGTCGCGTTCCATTCCATGACGAAACCCGTTGGTGTTTTCCGTTTTAGTTTTATTATCTTTTAATGCCGCTTTTTCCATTATTTGGTTGCGGATTCACTTCTTTATTCTATCTTTAGCATCTCGTCGCTGATGATTATATAATAAAAACTCGTTTTCCCCACAGGTGTCATGGTTTCATGCGAGAACGCAAAAAGTAATTATCATGTCTTCGCGGCACAAAATATTTGTTGAGTGAAATTTCCGATTTAAGGAGATGAACACCGAAATAAAGATTTTTACGGTTTAAATAACACGTCACGCGGGCGAAAACAATCGGAGATTTAAACAAAATGCAATCGCAAACGTCATTATGGACTTTATTTTTCAGCGCTCAAGGGCCGGGAAAAAGTCCACATGCATAATTACTATTAACAATTGAGCGGCTTCTTTATGCTACAAATCTACATAAATTCATTTGCACTTCTCTATTGTGTAAACTGTATTTTTGACCTTAATTTTACGTAAAACTTAAGTTGACTTCACCAGGTATTGCAAACTGAACAGAAAAAAGAGAATGTATGATGAACAATATTTGTGTATGGCTTTATACATACAACAGTGAAAGGCGAAATTGTATTCCGATTCGTTTTATGCCTAAGCAATCTGAGCAATGATGCTATGAGACCAACACTCCAGCGCCATCTTATTATAAAGCAACCTGCCCATTACAAAAGCATTTTTCCAAAGCAAAAAAAAAGGAGGGGGGGGGGTGGGCGCGAAGTGTATAAAATTTTTCAAAGAGGGGCGCGGCTCAAAAAGTTTAAGAACCACTGATCTAATGCGATAGGTAAATAAATAACCAACATCGAAATATTCATTCAAATTTTAAACAGGTTTATGATTTCATGCTCTAACTGCAATTGAATACGGTTTACATATTTATCCCGGCGGATAGGAAAGCGATAAGACGACCTAATCATATGGCGAACCAATGTCGGGTATGAGATTAGTTAGCCGACTGCTAACTCAGTACCGCTTGACACGTTTTTAAAAAGTCACTTTTCTCTTTTCGAATACTGGACCAATTGCTTTGAAATTTTTAGTGGTTAAAGATAAAAATTTTCTCCAGAAGGCAATTACTTTTTTTTTCGCTATGAGCCGTAACCGACCAGCGGTTACATAAATTACCCTAGGTTGGCGTGAGGTCCTGCGAACCCACGAAGGGTAATCAGAGGTGCGGTGGTAAGCAAGCGTATTACCAGGCTCATTTATAGGTCATATTTTTCTGTCCCATCTCATAGCAATTTGAGTCTGTCCCATTTCATGAGATTCCCATTGGAAATAATTTGCTGTAAAAAGTGCTAAATTTAGGTTTAGCGTCTACTAAATAGGACCACATGTACAAAGAGACATGCAAAACGACAAATTTATTGACTTTGTTACCTAAAAATTCAAAGAGAGCACCAAGGAGGCTATGCTCAAATATATTGACACGATTACAAAGTTCATAATGAAATGTTTTGCTGTCAATTTGTTAAAAATCATAAGGTAATATGGTAATTTTGAATAAATTATCTGATCTCATAGCATTCATAAAAAATTTAGAAAAAAAGTAATAGTTTCAGAGAAAAGCGATTTTTCTCATAACGATCAAAATAAATTTTCTTGTCCCACGTGTCCCATGGAAAATACAAAGGAGTGATGACCCATCTCATTCCCATAAACAAGTCTGCGTATTCCTAACGCTTAGCTCGATGCGCCACACCGCCAATCTTATATTCATGTGTAGCCAAGTGACCTTTGTGTTTCTTAAATTGCTGAATATGAAAGTACGATATAGTCCTGACTTTTATACTCTCTCCCACAATTGTGACATCCAATACGTTGTTCATTAAACTGGCTAGCTGATCCCATAACTATAATCGAATGAACTGGTAACCGGACGAGAGGCCGTAGTTTGCCATATTATTAAATCGTCTTATCGACTTTCCACTCACCCTTGATGAATATGTGAATCCTATCCTATCCATAACGTTTATTAGGTTATTCTATTAAAATTACTCGAATTCATTCAAATTCCGAAGTATTTGAAATCACAACGAACGGTTTTCAAATCCCCACGCATATTTGAATCACTCTTCATGAAACGTCATCGTTCTGGGTACAATTGTGAATTGTACTATACCAAAAAAAAAAAAACGTTTACATGTTCAAACCGAATAACAATATGTTTTGAGTCAGTCGAGTACAGAAACGGTTTTTGAATATATATATATATATATATAGCGTGTTTGAAGCACAGGCTATCATTTATAACGGTACCGACTGAGACACTGAAGTCATCTGCCAAATTTATTTCTGTTGAATATGGTACGTTTTGCTCCATTTTATCATATTTTATTGTATTTACTGAGATTGGTGTGACCCCATTGAATACACTATGATTCAGAAGCGTACCACAATAAAACCTCGATTTTAAAATTTCGATTACACAGGCATTGTGTAAAATTGAAAAGGCAATAAGTAGTTCCGTTTAGTTGGAATGAGGTAGAAATACAATTTAATCTGAATTCTCCGTACATAGAAAGTCAGTTGTTGAAAATTTTGAATTTGATAGATAAAAAAGTTTGACATTGGTCAGACGAAACGTTACTGAAATATATTTATTTGTGTTAGAGTGCAGCAAAGGATATTAATCGTTACTCTTGCTACAGCATCCTTACATTTTATGCTTACGGATCCACCGGAACAAAAGCAAAGACATAGAAGAAGGATAAGTATATAGTTAATCGCGCAGAAACCAAATCATTAAAATGTAAAAGTGCCCTTTTGCTTTATTTTGAATTGAACCGATTTTTATTGCAAACGTATGGAAGCTGTACAATTTCAGCATAATCTGTCGCTTTGACGAAAGTTGTCGCGATTTATGCAGAATTATACGAACTTTTTGGAAAACTTCAAACGTATTGGCATATGTGATAAACGGCATCACCAATTTATCAACTACGGGTCAATATACAGAAACGTGTTGAAGAAGGATATTGATTGTTGTTGGCGGGAATGAAAATTTTTTTGAAGCAAACTGACTAACTGAATGGACATGCAATCAAATCGTGAATTAGATAATTTGCAATAGTAAGGGTGCAAGAGGCACAGTAATCTGCATGGGTCCTACAGGCTTATTTTATCATTTTAAATACGTATTTTTGATCCTATTTATTAAAACTTTGTGCGGTTTTCACTCCCGCAGTAAACGGTTAACCCCATAACATTTTTTTATATTGTTTTTCAATCGAATTTACTTGAACTGTTGCGAGTCTTCTATATATATCAATTTTTATTTTTGGATAATGTTCTATATATACCACAATTCATTAACTTCAGTAGTAGTACGTAGTTTGCTGTAATATATATATATTTATTTGTTTTCAATTGTGAATGTAAGCCAAAAGTCCTAAATTTACTTCACATTAGATATTTGTGTATTACAACAATTAACTAAAAAAAATAGTAAAATGTAAATAAATCTATTTATTTGCGTTTAACAAACATTGGCTAAAAATGGCCACACTTTGAGCAAATAATATATAATGCTAATCAAAATTTAATAGCAATGCCACCATGGTGACCATTCAAAATTTCTGTCAGCTTTGTTACCTTCGTTTGGATAGGAAAATATCCCGAGGTATAAAAAAACGGCAAGACGGCATAATCATATGGCGAACCAAGAACTCTCGCCCGGTCGCCAGTCCATGTTGGTTATTGGATTAGTCAGGCAGTTATTTGTTTAAGATACACAGTCTTGGTGGTGAAAATCCCGTAACCTTTGACTTTGTGCTGCCATTCTTGATGCAAAAATATATCTTGGTGTTTGGGTCATTGGATTAACTATATGCTATTTATATGCGACGTTAAATCAGGTTAATTATAATGGTGTATGTAATTCGAAAGCAGTTCTTCGTTTCGTTGTATATATTATGTATGACAAAATAAACTTAATTTGAAATTACCGAGGTAATTTTCTGAATATAAGTGTAGCACAAATCCGGTATTTCCACCAAGTCTATTTTTAGATAATTACAACTTTGAAGGCTTTTCACAATTGAGATCATTACACCTGCTAATGTCCAGTAAGATCTAATCCTTCTGCTTGCAAGTAAGCCATGTTGGAAAATCTAAGTATGAAATGTTTAGATTTAGATAAGTTAGCGGCATATGCTATAAGGATTTAGCCAATATTTGATCGTTGATATTCGTTCTCAAATAACGATAATTTTCGAATTCTGGACGAGTTCAACCATAAAAGCATCTCGCAGAATTCAAACTAACGTAGTACCGTAAGTACCGAAATCAACGTCGCAAGCCTTGTCTGGCGATTGAAACAAGGGAATATACTTATAAAGCTAATCAGCGTATTATAGACGGATTGAATATTTGTTTAAAAAAAGCAGTGGTTGATGTGAGATAAACCATTTCGCAGAAGTCAAACTATCGTAGTACCGTAGTTACTGAAATCAACGTCGCAAGCTTTGCCTGGCGATTGAAGCAAGGGAATATATTTATAAAGCTAATCAGCGTATAATAGACGGACTGAATATTTGTTTATGAAAGCATTTGTTAATGTGAGATTAGATGTTATTTGATATGTTTCGTGCAGCAAAAGGGCAGATTTTGAAGTAGCGACAATAATTCTAACTAACTTTCACTTCAGCGTCTACGGAGCTGCAAAATCCAGCTTCTATTGGAATGTGTAGAGAGGCGAGCAAACGTAATTTAACAACATTTTTCATTGCTCCATTTTTAGTCACAATAACACAAAATACAGCCTTTACCGTAGGGATAGAAACGCAGTTGTTGAGATATCTTTTCATCAGGTTACTTGGTCGAGATGTTAAAATTTTGTGACGCGCATTTATACAATTAATTTTTTGCAGGTATTCCGTTTTTGTTTATGAGTTACGTGTTTATAAATTTGCTATCTCCAAACTATATGTCATCAAAACAACATTTGAATAACAATATTACATCTAGTTTAAATTACCATAATATGTCATGGGATTTTCAAATTTCAATTTTACAGAAACAATTATATTAGAGTAAAACATAGCTATGATATGCTTGGTTGTTTAATTACCAATCATAGCATTGATTAATTTTAGTCGGCACGATTCGTCACTAAAACTAGATAAAATGTTAAGCGTATCACAGTGTCAAAGCAAAAAAATAGTGACGTATAAATGACACAGTGAAAATACCAGTTTGTGTGAACTAGTATGACTCGATATTTTAATGCCAAATAACAAGCCTCTACGTATTGCAGATTCGATGTTATGTCAGTTTATTTTCATTTTATAGTTATAAAGCAGTCCGATGATTAAACAACGTTAAATGTCGTTAGAAATTACAATGCCTCAACGCGCAACACAATTTGTTTTAATTTGACTATTTACAAAATGGTTTAAGCGCTGCGGTCACAAGTCAGTCGTCTCTGAATTCGATATGTGTACATCGCGAATTGATACGTTAAATCGCTCGTGACAAAATAATTCCGGGAAGTTTGCTGTCATTCAAACATTCAAATTTCCGTGTTATATTCAGAGCTATGAGCGGTTCAGAATTTTATATGGAACAGCTGTCAAGACGCCGAATATTTGAAACAAGAACGTTCAGCGTGTGAGAGCTGCACTTTATGTTTATTTTGACGGTTTTGATGGTTGTTAAGAATAATACAAATAAAAAGTTTGAGATCAGAGGAATAAGGAGAGCGAAAATATTGTAAATAGGTACTTGTACAAAAATAATAGCTGTGAAGGTTGTTTTTTGGATTGTACTCTTTATTTTACTCTGCCTTGTGAAGCTCCCTGCAACTACAAAAATAAATTACTCTAATTTGAAATAACCATTCGTTTGAATAGGCTTGAAGCAAGTTTTATATTGAATATCTGTTGTAGCCCGACAAGTTCAGGCCACCTTAACAAGTGGTCCAGCAACAAGTTTTCAGAACGCCGGAAACGGGGTTGTCCATCTTTGGTTCCGCTACGACCTCCAGGACCATCTGACGAATTACTCAACCCCAAGGAAGACGTTACAAATCGGATAGCAGAAGTAAAAGTTGTTACACCACAAGTCAAGACTCCAAAGCAAGAGTGTCATTTAGTTTAATTGATTTCCTGATAATCATTTTATTTTCGAAGAGCTTTATCAAAGACGCATGGTGTGCCGGGGGTAATTACTGCAATTCGAGAACTATCTACGTATACCATCTCGTAAAATTTCCACTGATGCAAATCCCAATGCCCTAAAAGTTTGAAATGTAAATTTTCGACCGATTGGGGAATTTTTCACGTCGGTGCAGTCACTCCACGTTAACGTTCAGTTGATTTGATTTTTAATTTGCCAAAGATATGACATTCCACGTGTTCTGCTATGTATGTTTCTTACGAGACCGTAATATGAACCGAGTTCAATAATAATGACACACAAGAATATGGGGCTTTGAACACGGGAAGTTAAAGGGGGAAAAGTAATTACTATTGACACATTAGGAAGCATTAACATACTTCGGTTTATTTAAGTAAGATTTACTTATTTATTAATTTGTCCAGATGAGGCCGAAGAATGCTATTATTCGAATGAATTACCACATTTCATTCATGTAGCAAAAATAATAAATATAAGCCACTGACACCAAAAATGAACTGGCAATTGAATCCCATGGGTGTCCACGATTGCACCAATATATATAGTGTAAGAAACCCGATATTTCATAAATCCGGACGACAACGTGGCTAACTATTTGAGGAGAGGAAGTAGATTGTTTATAGGGAGAGTGCCACACCATTTGTTACAGTTATGTTCGTTATAGAAAGGGTAATATTTAGTCAAACGTAACGTTACAAAAGTACATTTGTGTCAGCGTTGAGTAAAGCTACTAAATCACAGTCTTAGTGATTATCTCTGCAGTGTCCATGAACTATTTGGATATAATATAGTGCTGAAACGTAGCAGATATAATGATATAATACATACTCTATATCAGTGGTTCCCAAACGATGGGGCGTATAGACAATTTTTTGAGGAGACGTTAAGCTATTCAAAAATAAAAATAGTTGTTAAATATGATCTTTCCCTCCTTATTTTGTAATTTACATTTCTTTGATGTTTACATTTAACTACTATGTACACGTATTTTCAACGTGATTTTGGAATAAAATATATTTTGCCTTACCATCTGTTATTTGTAGCTTATTGTTAGCTATAGTTAATTTTGGGGTGGGGCTTAAAAAGTTTGAAAACCACTAATATATATTGAATACTGCATAATTCCTTGCTACGTTTCAAGATATTTTTGCAGTGTCGACCAAACTATCACCGGATCATGGAATGAATCATAATGCACCGAGTATAACAACGGAAATATGCTCATTTATATAAAAACGCTATACCGATGCAATTAAAAAATACGTTTCAGACAGGTGATTATGCGGTCATTGTTTATTGTTAATTTGTTTATTCTTGGCCAAAGATAACATGATATTAACACGTGATTCATATTAGAAATTATGACCCGTTCAAGGCTGGCAAGAAGCAATTTCATGGGATACTTTGTTAAATATGTTTTGTATTAATTTTACGAATATTTTTCATAGTAAGTTTAGTTTGGAAGACGCGATATAATTTCTTGTATTTATTTGAGGCTTCTTATTTTGCTGTAGTACGTAATGGTGCAGTGTAGTATGTGATTTAAATGTACGTTTCTAATGTGTATTGTGATTTGGATCCAGCGACAATGTAAACGCAAATTATTACCACCTGGAAGGTCATGAAATATATTTTTTTCTACTGAACTTACTTGACCAGGCAGTAAAGGCATAAAAATAAAAGGAAATTTATGATTTAATAAGGCTATCGTGTATATGAATACCGCTGTGTGGATCGCATATTACACCGGTGTACCAACAAAGTTTTGAACTATGTATAGGGGATTGCGGTGTTGGTACGATTAGTCTTTGTCAATTAAAGAAGTATTTATGTTTGAGCTGTAGCTATTTTAGACACGCAAAGTATCTAAACTTGCAGATTTCAGCAAGATACAATTTTCGTTTCGCGATATTTGAATATTTAAGAATCTGAGTAAGGCGTAAAGTCAAATATATATAATGTTATACAGAAATAATACAAAAACTAATATCAGGAGTAGGAGTAATTGAATATGCCTCTCCAGCATGCCTTTTTGAAGTATTGAGCATTAAAATTAGAATGACAGACGACTATATATTCTAAAATGGTTACTTTGCTAAAGCTCGAATGTGCCCTGAGGCAAAGTCCAAGTTGAAGTTTCCTCGTATTCCGGAGTTCAAATTTCATAATGTTCACGAGATGTTGCGACAATTGTCAGACACTAATTGCTTGTTTATGCGAAACTATTTTTGTAACAATAAGCAAGGTTGCCAGACTCAATTTTGATAAATACTCGCTCAATTGAAGCTGTACAGGGAGAGGGTTTACCTGTATCAGAGATATCATTAGACAGAGGTAAACATAATGACTGACACAATTTTAGCCAATATTGTACGGTATCATTTTGTTAATTTTATATGAACACTAACAGCAATACGCTAAACAAATTGAGCAGTACGCTGATGTAATCTTTGTGAATCGCCTAATTTGCAAGCTCACCCATTTTAGTGTCAATTTTTGCAAATTCTGGTTGTTACTATATTTGCGTATGAGTTGTCAATAAATTACCTTATCAAGTTTGAAATAATTTTCAGAAATTATAGATTTAGAAAGATGTCGGAAAATATTTGTCGACGGCAATTCACCTGTCGGAGCTTTGGTTTTGCTTGTTCCGAAGCAGAGAAAAATTCTTTTTATGTATCGCAGGTAAGCCATGATAATTAATAAATTTTAACATGATGGGGGGAATCGTAAATCTTCTATTTTTTGAATTCTGTGAGAGTTAGACGGGAATCATTCTGTATTTGCCAAAGCATATACTCAAGTATATATTTAATAACTCGAGATAATTTATCATAATGTAAAAAACAGTAAATTTCTGGTATATTTGACTTTAGCGATTTAATATTTACGCCATTACATATATTATTGTTTACCGTGAATTAATTGTGATTTTTATAGTTTAAAAAAATTCTCTATTGAAGCGTTTAGTAATTGTATGTTTGTGCCTTTTTATGTATCGCAGGTAATCTTAGATTGTTGTTATAATAATTAAGTCTCAACATGCACTATATGGGGAGAACTGTTGTTTGCTAAAGTTAATACTTCTAGTAAATTCATAAATGCAGATTTCGTTTCGTAATGTGGAAAACGATATTCAGTTTAATTAAATTAATAGATGTTCTTGAATAGCTTTTGCCATTAAAAAATACTTTATTATTGCTAATAACAAACCTCGTTCATTACAGTGGGGAGAAAACCGAGTCATCTTTTTCATCTATCGTTTATTTATGGGATTATATTCACTTGGATGGACTTTAGCATATTTAATTACTCTCGGAATATATGAGCCTGATCGGTTTGCCATCAGCTACACGTTTCTAACCAACTGGGGAGATGTCCTGAAGACTATTTACTTCATTTTAGCGGCAGTACTATCATTAGTTGGGGTCGTAAACAGGAAAAAAATGATATTTACTGATAATAGTAGGTTGCATTTGTTTTTATTTGTTTAATTTTTTCTAATTGGTTAATGATGACGTGGTAGAAAAATGGAGTATAACACTTCCGCGTGGATTCTGTAGTAGATCACTGATAATCCTATGAGGCCTTTCCGATCTTGGCTTCAAATAAGGCGATACAAAAGTGATCACTGGTACGCAAGGAGATGGTATTCTAGAAAAACTTTTTTATTTGTCTCTTAACAATTATTTACGCTGAATTGACTGAGGTTTTGCGATTGCTCGGATTACAAATGCTCAGATTAAACTACGAGCAACAATCAAGCTAGGTTTTTTATTTTCATAGCTTAATATGCATTTATTATCATTTTTAAATGAGACGTTTCCACGCCTTCACTGCAAACAAGGCTATTTTCGAGAGGCCCGTAATCTTTCATGCCTATTTATTGTACACTTGGTGATGAATTCAGTATGGGGTTTTGATCCAACATTTTCGACCTGTGACCCTAATATGGTTGGGACTAATGCTCTACTATTAAGCATCGCGTCAAGTTAAAATCATTATTGCACCCTTCTCATGTCTTGAAGTGACTTTTAACGTATTACATTACGCGTACCTGGCTTATTACCAGAATGCGCGCCCTAAAAGCCATCTAAACAATGTCTGCCCTGTTTCAGGAGTCTTTTTTTGTAATAAATTTGTATTTTGGACATAAGTATTTTTGTTTATATATCTTGTTCGAATTCTTTCCATTCAACCTATCAAAGTTTGATAATTATAATTATTACAAGTGTCGCTGCTCCATAACCAACATTCTTTTTGCTTAACCCTCCATCGTGAAGTGCCATTTGCCATGCTTTTTACCTAGCTTTTGTTCGCATCAAGTGTACTTTCATTTTGGTGAAAAATAAACTACTCACTGACTATCAGCTCTTTTTTTTCTAGTTCCAACAAAGATTCTACGAAGCACAACTTGGATGTTCTTTTCAATCTCTGCAACCGCTCAAGTCTTAATTTTCCTTACCTACTGGGTATTTCTAGCCCCAATTGCCGCACCCGAAGACATTCCAACTCCTTACAATATACACCGACATGCGATAAACCTACTTCTGGTTTTAATCGATGTGTTTGTGGCAGCTTTCCCCATTCGTCACCCCCATGCTGTTTACGCCATGATTGTAGCGTTTCTGTACTGTCTTATGACGCTGATAGAGCATTTAACTGGTGGAATATCCGCTGTGTATCCATTTCTGAATTGGGCTACAAACCCCGGGTTAGCTGCCGGAATATGTGTCGGGCTTAGCATATTAGGACCAATAGTTGTTCAAAGCATTTTCTTCGGTTTTTATAACCTAAGACTTGCTATTGCGAAATGTGTTGATAAATCGAGATCGCCAGAAACTACAAGGCTTCGATCCACAGAGCCGTCAGATCAAAATGGAGCAACACATGACATTGACAATCCAGCGTTTGACTCTTTTGAATGAAATCAGCCAATAAAGTATATAGAAAGGATGGTGAACCATTGACTGGCGGATACATAGTGACCCGTCATGTTTTTTTTTCGATGACCCGTCTGGTCAAGATTTAAAGCGAGAAACATACCAACATTTTAGTGATGGTAAAATGTGTACCGAGATCGGCCTTAACTCAATCGAACAATAAGTGAAACACTACAAAAGTTCCGATATATATAAGCTTACCATACGTCCCGGTTTAGCCGGGACAGTCCTAGTTTTCACAAGCTGTCCCGGTGTCCCGCGCGTTATACATAAATATCCCGGTCATATAATATGGCAGTCATGAAAATTTTGTTTATTTAATATCAGTGCACTATTATTTTTAGTTAATGGGGGCAGTCCAGTTATCACTGATTCGCGATTCACTTCAATAGTTCGGTGAGGGAAAGAGAGAGAACTACCATGCAAAAAATGCACGTTATCCAATGATTTAAATATTACTAAGCCTAGGAATCGGTTCCCGATTTGTTCAATCGTCGCTTTCCTGTTTTTTTTCATATATATGGTAAGCCGAGATTAAAATAGTATATATATGGCACAATATATGTATAACGATATATGGCAGGGGTGGCCAACCTGCTTTCGACCGCGATCGACTAAAATCTTCAAAATATATCGCGATCGACTGATCGGTAATGAGCTCCTACACAAAAACGAACGGGCACTAAATATTCAGATAACTGCATACACCCATACAAAAAATTCCACTGCTGCAAATAAGAAGGCTTTTTGGGCACATTATTAATAAAATCGACTAAAAATTTGTATTTTTTATGTTCTATTTGAGTTGTTAATTTGATTATTTAATTGTACCCGAGTAAATCTTTCATTATTTATTTAAGATTTATTTAAATCATACAATTCAGATAAAGAGCGTGCCTAGTTTTTAGTCGTAAGTGTTGAAATTCTTCAAGAAACTTTTTCAAGTATTCATGTATTATCCAAACAGTGAAAAATAAATATTCTCAAACCATGAATGTTACATGGCTGCTCAAACTTTAGTATCTAATTTACAATTTCATCCAAACGCGATTCTTCGCTTGCTTTTAATTAGAACAAATTGGGCATTTTTGATGCCATTGCGCATAAAATTTATCACACTACTCTTGGAGTGAGACAATAACTTTCGCATACTGCGGAAGTTGTTGTAGAATTGTCAATGTTTGTCAGTCTAGACACGCGATATTCGGCACTTCATTTTTAATCCTTGCCAGCGGAAAAACTTGCATTTGTTACGTAATAATATGCTCTATCGCGCTTGCTCACACTCAAATACTGTATGTGTATATTGTATTTTGCGCATGTAAAGTACTGTATTCTTCCTATTGCAAAACACACAACTGGTTCAAGGCAATTTTTGGGAGTATCTCAATAAAATTCCTTCAACATCAGACGCAAAAATTTGTAGCTGCCTACTTTCCTAAGATTGTGATTAAAACGAAAACCACGGGAGAAAATGCTGTTTGACCGTGAACGTCTATGTCATGTTATATGATACTGAACAAAAATAAATTCACAACACTTCATCCTGAGACACTGACCGTTTACACATTACCGGAGTAAATTTAAAAAAAAAAGAATTCTTTTGTTTTGATGCACCTCAATGTAAATTATACTTATGATAAATTATTTCCTAAATTCTTTATAAAATGATTTAATTTAGTCAAGAGTGTACAGAACCTTTTCATTATTTTTTTAACTTTTGTCTCCGTTTTATTATCAACTTGCACAATTTTTTTCTGAATCTAATCAATTTAAATCATAATTGAGAAACCAAAGTAATAACGCATATTGCAATGTTGCAATTGCAATCTTTGTTGGTTTTATCGGTTAGTTTTGAAATGTGCTTGCCGTTACAAAATATAAAATTGAAACCGATATTACCCTAATTTTAGGGTTGGCTCTATATGTATATTTTTGAAAGCATATGAACATGGCATTGGTTGTATATAAATATTTAGTCGGTGCCATTAGTATATGAGTTGTCTATATATATATGCATATGGCATTGACTTGTATGCACATTCCAGTGGCTGTATATGAGTATGTAACATTGAATTTCGTAGGTATATAAATTGAATCATCAATTCCCAAAATGAGCGAATATCGTAAAAAGCAAGTGATTAATCAAACTTACTATTATTAATATTATTTACTTGACTTCCATGATAAATGGCCTTTGATCCTTAGACATCTTGAGGACTGTTACCAATATACAGTCCGAGTGAGTTTGTCGCCCACGTTTTGATTAGTGTTTGCTCACAGCAAATTTTACCTCAAAATATAATCATGAACAATATGATATTTTTTTTTAAATAGTTCATTTTACATAATTTTGAAAAGTTTATATTGGGTTTTGTGATTTGTATCGATTAAATATATTTATATTGTACAATACGATGATGAATATTTGAAAAAAAAATAATGAATAGTAGATTTTATGCAAAGTTGGGCTTCAGAGTAAAAGTTAATTCCAATTAATATGTCATCAATGATGTAATGGTTAGGTCATATTATCAAATTGGTCCACAAGGAAGCTTTGCACAAAAATATGAACACAAAAGCCGTGCATCGGTACTAGTCTGACAAGGTCTCAATTGAGCACTTAGCAAGTTGAAACGCAAGAACCTGTTTCCACGAGTTACAAAAAAAACAGAAACATTTTCAGGTTAGGGTCGAAGCAATATTGGAGGAAACCAGAGTCGTATCTTTGGATTTATCACAGAATATCAAAATCACAAGACTCAGAATAGCAATTCTAGACTCTAAAAGCCCAGGGATAAGATTTCGCATTTGGGAGTGAAATTATAAATTTGCAAAATATCGTTTTTTAAGCGTATTGGATATAAGCATATTTCTAAATTTTTCTAGACGAGACTTGGCATGCAAAAGATTACTAAGGTAGTTTGTCCTTTTTATGGTATTCATTCACAATTTAATACATTATGCATGGCCTTTTCTGGAAAATGCTCAAATTGCATCAATACCCACCAGAGCCTCGCACCGTGAGGTAGTTTGTATTGTGTGTAACTTCTTCCATAGCATTGCTATGTCGTAATTTATTCGAAAAGAGACGTTTCCCCAAGTTGGACACCTTTGAGTTAGATCCACGCTTTAGTTTCTGATTGGCTGGTTGTAACAATGCATAGACAAATACTGCGGTCCTAATATAGATTGTTGCATCTTTTGTTTTATTCATTGTGTTTCTATACAAACCTATTTTATATATATATATATACTTAACAAACAACCGGGCAATAATGATGAATGAGGGCTCGATATCGGGCCGCACTGATACCCGCAACCCTGGGGGCATTGTCTACATTCGTGCACAAAGTTTATTGATACTAACCAGTCTCGCAACGCCAGTTCCCATTGTGGGTAAGTACCGGGTTTATTTCTATCAGTATTGTCCCTCACTACGTAAATGACTTTGTAGATTTGATAGATCCTGCTCTTATCAGTGTTTCGACAGGATGGTGGTGAGGACAAAAGAATTTTTACTCGAAAACGAATCTTTTTTATAAGATATTCTTTAATTAAGAACAGATAAATGTAATATCACAAAACGACATCCAATTTCTGACTTGTTTTACCTATCAGAATCATTTTGGTGCTTAAAATAATTGCCATTTCAACAGTCAAATATTTACAATTTTATTGATATATCTTCGTGTTATATGTATGTGAGACAGGCCTTTATTCCATTGGCATCTCAGGAACTGTTCTCAATCTACAGTTCGAGTGAGTTTATCGCCCACGTTTGATTAGTGCTTGCTTTCAGCAAGTTTCACTTTAAAACATATTCATGAACATTATCATGTATTTTTGAAATGTTCATTTTATAAGCAACTAAGGTAGTGTCATTTTCATGGTATTTCCTCCACAATTTAATACATTATGCTTGGCCTTTTCTGGAAACTGCTTACATTGTATCAATACCCATCCGAGCCTTGCACCGTGAAGTAGTTTGTATTGTAAATAACTTCTATAACATTGCTATGTCGGAATTTATCCGAAAAGAGGCGTTTCCTAAAAACGCACACCCTTGAGTTAGATCCACGCTTCAGTTTCTGATTGGCTAGTAGTAACAATGCATAGATATATACAACGATTCTTAATATAGATTGTTCAGGCGGTCGTACTGATACCCGAAACTCTGGGGCATTGTCTACATTCGTTCGTAAGGTTCGATTACATTTGAACCCACGTACATTTGAACCCATGACAATTGCACCTGTATGCTTTTGTACCTATGAATTTTTTTTTGTTTTACGGATAGTTGAACCCATACTAACCCTAACCCATGGGTTTTAGCACCCGCATATAGATTGAACCCGTGGATATACACATGGGTTCAAATGTACGTGGGTTCAAATGTACGGTCACCGTTCGTAATGTTTATCAAACTTCTCGAGTATCGCACCAGCAGTCTCCATTGTGGGTAAGTACCTGGTGTATTTCTATTTATATTGTCCCTCAATACGTAACTGATTTTGCAGATTTGATACCCTTTAATTTTGTTATATTATACAAAAGATGCTCATACCAACGTATTTCCTGCCCTTATTAGTATTTCGACCGAATGGTGGAGAGGGCAAAAGAATTTTTATTCAAAAAACGAATCGTTTTTTGTAAAAAATCCTTTAACTGAGGAAGGATAAATATGCTATCACACAACGACACCCAATTTCTCACTTATTTTACTTATCAGAACCATTATAGTGCTCAAAATAATTGCGATTTCAGCAGTCAAATATTTACATTTTAATGGTATACACATTCGTGTTATATCTGTGTGAAACAGTTCATAAAATAACATTCAGTCAAAGCTTGCGTATCCACTATCAAGCGTTACACGCATTTCATTTGTGTTGCGTGAATCAGGGGGAGAGAAATCGTAATCACTCGGCGATACCGTAGGGAAGCTGTACGATGTTGTAGATCGGCTGTGAAATCTCTCCGAATATTTCAATGGCCCAGAAGTTGTGGGACGAGACGACGGGACGCTTTCTGTGACGAAGCTCAGTTCACTTGAAGATCTAGAATCATTATTGACGGCATCAACATATAGATCAGGACTTTCGTTGTCAGTATTCTCAACTCGAAGCAACTCCTTTTCTGATTTTTGAGAAAACTGATTCTCTGTCTTGTCGGCGACGTCGTTGTGGGGTTTCAGAACAGAAGAATCTGTCAGACTTCCCGAGACTGTTACAATTTCAATGTTTTTGTTTTGTGCTTCCTTGCCACAGGTAATGGGAAAGAAGCACCAGGTTAAAGCAAAAATGAGGGAGAGGGAGTAAACGTTATCAAAATCAAAACCAACGATATTTTCCGTCTCCCGTAAATCTAATCTTGAAACACCGAACTCAACGTAAATCAGAGCGATGGTTGCGACAACAAAAATCCAAACAATCAGTTTTTCTGAAATATAAAAGACGTGGCTGAGAGTTATAATAATGCACTATTGACTATAGCTATAAACTAGTACAAGCAAAGCCCATTTTTCAAACAAAAATATAGCCATCCCAATCATTCCCCGCCCATCTAGAACTAATCCGTGACCATAAATCGTATACCTAATCTTACCTGTTATATAAAACCTCTTCATACTTTCAAACTCAGAGATAGCTTCGTACTTTAACAATAATATAACTTTTATATAGACCTCACTATTGTGCGGAAAATATTTATAGGTAATTTTATTGTCATAAATTATGAGTGCGGCATATAAACAATGTTTTGGGTTTTTTGTAGTAACCACATAGGCTAATGTTGCAACGCCACAACAAATTTTATTAAAAAACCAAATTAATTGTTTATAAGTTTTTTTCCTTTTCCTAGAAGGCAATAATAGAAATAATTTTCAATCATTCCTTTACAATTTCTTTATGAAAACGAGATAGCGGGCAAAATTTACCATAAAAACGTGCAAACGTTCTGCATAGCAACTCTATTGTTTTTCAACTAACTTGGTCCAATAAGCACAGTCATTTAAAATTCCAAATGCAGCATTTATAACCTAATCATACAATATTTTGTATAATAGCCTATATTAGATTGCAAAGTATACGAGCTTGACCCTGATATATCCACCACCAAATATACTCAACACTGGTTCAAAGCAATGAATGACCGGATATTTATTGCATTTCACAATAATAAAACAAAAGTTCGGTGTATATACAGGGAAGTATAATATTACATATATATTACAATACAGTTGGATCGAAGGAGGCACATGTGCGCTCTGTTGCGTTCTTTGATCGTCGATAGACAGTCTGTGATTGAACAATAGGATGAATCGCATTCACAATTTTAGGACTTGTCAAAACCGACTATCTGTTGGATTTACAATAAAATGAAATTTTTACCAATACGTATTTTTAAGTACAAACAAAACTAAAGCAGCGTAAATGTAACGATATATTCACACTTGAATATTCATATTAAATAAAAATTAATTTTGAGTGAAACAAGTATAAAAATATTTGGTATAGAAGTTAAATATGGATTGATTTGAATATTTCTTCTTTCCGTTCCAATTATTTAGAATGCTCTCGCAAGCATCAATTTATTCTCGGGTAGTGCGACTATTATAAACTGAATCTGTCAATTCAATTTCTCCCTTAAAAACTTTAAACCTTATATTTCGATTCAATTTTGTGTGAAATAAGTATACCTATTATTTGACAAGTCGAAAATGCTTTGAACCCACGTATATTTTCACCCGTAAACTGCACCCAGGACAAATGCACCTGCATAATTTTGCACCCACCGACCATAAAACGGGCGTCTCCCCAAAGCGCACACCCTCAGTTAGATCCACGCTTCAGTTTCTGATTGGCTAGTAGTAACAACGCATATTTATGTACAGCGATCCTTAATATAGATTGTTGCATCATCTTTTTTATTTATTGTATTTGTATACAAACCTTTTTTATATATATACTTGGAAAACAACCGGGCAACAATGATGAACAGGTGATCGACATTGTGCCGTACTGATACCCGAAACCCCGGGGCATTGTCTACTTTTGTGCGCTATGTTTCTTAAACCTCTCCAGTCTCGCAACTCGAGTCTCCATTGTGGGTAAATACCTGGTGTATTTCTATTAATATCGTCCTTTAATACGTTCACTGATTTTAAAGATTTGATAGATGCTAGGTTATCGCTGCTTGAGATTTCTCAAATGTTAAATTTCATCAGTTTCTATTTTTGAATGATATGTCAAAATTCATCTACTCTCAATGACAATATTATATGACCGATTACAATAAACCTTTTAATTTTGCTAGATTATACAAAAGATGCTCAAACCAACGTACTTTCTGCCTTTATCAGTGTTCCGACCGGATTCGTTCAATAGTTGTGAATTTGCTTTTTTCACAGCCACAGGAACAATCGCTGTCACAACATCGCAAGTTTTTAGTTGGGCTAGATTCTCTTCATATCTAAGAAGATTTATTCTAATTTCACATGATCAGTATAAATGTCTTCAGCTATATTCCTGTCTGGGCATTGTCGTCCTTTAATGGTCAGCTCACCAGAGCCGGGATAAGAACTTTAGACTCTCAAAGCCCAAGGAATAGAATCTTTAGCTCGCTAGAGTGGAGAGAGGAATTCCACACTCTCAAATGCCAGGGATAATTTTCGAAATTTCAAGTAAAATATAAATCATCCCGGATGATTCATCCATATTTGATATGACCATATTTCTAGATGTTTCTATACAAGACTATTGACAAGCAACTAAGGTAGTGTTATGGTATTTCCTACACAATTTAAAACATTGTGCATGACTTAGAAAATGCTTAAAATCAGAGCCTCGCAACGTGGGCTAGTTTGTATTGCATGTAACTTCCACAGCTTTGAGATGTCGTGATTAGGGCTGGGAATTTCAGGGAAAACACTTTAACCGTTAACCGGGTAAAATTAACCGGTTAACCGCCGCGTGACGTTTAAGGTAACAATTATAATTTCAGCTTGTTACGTCACAATGGTTATATTGCAATTTCGCGTGTTCTTATCCCGGTATCGCTCAAAATTATTCACGGATCGAGATAGTTTCATGATTCCTCTGCTACAAAAGATAGGCAGCGTGGTTTGGGCATGTGGAAATATTTAAGAAACCCCGATTCCGTTGTTAAACGTCATTTATGTGACAAATTTTCAGTGTTTGATGTGCAAATTCTACTTCGAAATATATATCATAGAGAAAACGGCATCAACTGCACACTTGTTGTTTGACTTGAATATCCGATTTTGCAATGAAATCGTGAACAATATATTTCGAAATCGACCAAAAACTGATTCTGAATTTATCATTGTAAATTTTCATTATCAGCAACATTGGTACTTCCTTTATTTTTTACATTTATTAAGTCCTTACCCACACAGTTAGTGATATTTTTTTGAATTAAATGCCGCAAGAGATAAATTTGAGATGACGTAATCATATTTGACGAAATTGTACGGTATAAAGATGATTTGTACCTGAGATGTCAGTTAAAGGTTAGAATAAATCACAACCGTTAACCATCTGAAATCTGTTAACCGGTTAACCATTCCCAGCCCTAGTCGTGATTATTTCGAAAACGTGCGTTTCCCCAAAGCGCACACCCTCAAGTTAGATCCACGCATCAGTTTCTGATTAGCTGGTAGCAACAATGCATGCAATATACAGCGATCTCCGATATAGACTGTTGCATCATCATTTTTATTTATTGTATTTTTACATAAACCTATACTCAACAAACAAACCGGGCAACAGTGATGAGCGGTTGATCGACATCGAGCCGTACTGATATCCGAAATCATGGGGTATTGTCTACATTCGTGCACAATGTTTATTGAAACTAGTCTCGCGACTGGAGTCTTCATTGTGGGTAAATACCCGGTTTATTTCTATCCATATTGTCACCAAATACGTAACTGATTTTGCAGATTTGGTAGATTCTACGGTATCGCTCCCAAAGCTTCTCAAATTGTCAGTTATCACTTTCAAAGGATATATGACAAAATTTATTATAAGAATGACGAATGACGAAATCAAAAGAAGAAGAAGAAGTAGAACAAAATCGAATTTTTAACAACTTTTTATTTTCAAGTATATAACATGGTTCCAATACCATACATACATAAATATAAGAAGCATTTATGTAGTCTTTGTCACCTTCTCCACTCAGCACAACACGGGTGGAATCGTCTAAAATATGTTTGGAAAATCGATATGAGTAATGCTGAATTTTATTGACCTTTGTTGGCATTGTAAGTCTAATTGGTATAAAGTAACTTATGGTTCATGTGCGATGTAAAAATTTTCTGTCCTTTCAACAATAGTGGTTACTTGTTTGTAAAGTACCTCATAATATATGCCTTATCACGATTGCACTCTTGACACTACGTGCTAACCTGTGTCTTACTTTCAGCTTATCCTCGCAATTACCTGTAACCTGAGCGATGCCTGTAGTAAATTTACGATTTTCCTATTGTATTGCGAGTTCAAAATGAAAAGAGCTTAAACGACAACATTCATCTAAAATGCTTACACGGAACGATGTTTCCATATCTGTTCTTTTTCATCATGTTTGGACGAGATGCAATTTCTGTTGTTTCATTAATCAACTTCACAGCTTCTTCCAATTTCTAAAAATATATTTTACATAAAGAAATGTAGCCATAGTATACATACTTGGATAAATATTACGACAAGAATTTATTGAATAATTATTAAATATCCCAGAAAATATGATGTTGATTAAAAGAGGCAGAAAATATGATGTAGATCAAAAGAGGCATCAACTCTCAAGTCGTTGACATTAAATTCTTACTTCAAATTAGATCTTAAACTCTCGATTGTCACTCTTTTTCAATCTGTTGTAAGTACATAAAAAGAAGCTTGGCATCTATCCTGGTTTCAGACTCTATGTCTACTGTCTCATTTTGAACGTTTTCATATGTGTTTACGAAATCTGAACAATAAAGATGAATAAATTTTCCAAAGCTTATGAAACAAACAAAAATAGAGTATTTTAGAAACACCAAGTTTTCACATGGGGTTTACCATATTATTGAGTATTATTAAAGCTAGCACTTCGGATTCGTACGAGAATAATTTTTCTGTCGCCTTAGTCTTCGTATATTTGCCTCCAGGGTCGACTTGCTTGGCATCTGTTGATCTATTATTCAATACTTCACCTAAAATATATATTGTCGATGTATTTGATTGTGTTGATGCTGCTTCTTTTAATGTTGCACGGATGATCCCAACTTTTGTTTTAATGCTGTCGCCAGAATGACTGTGATATCCTAGTTCTTTTATTACATTTTCACCGATCAATCACCAACAGTCGATTTACATAGAAAATTCCTAAACTGACGGCAGCGCCAATGAATAGCATCTGAAACTCGATCATTTCGCTTACAGAATTCGTGGCCTTTGTAAATCAGTAAGTCGTTTCCTCTTGCGGTCTTGAAAAAAGTAAGCACCATGTTTCTAACTTATTTTCGCAAAGGGACTTGTAATATTCGCATTGGCAACGTCCTAAAGAAACAGTTTGGAATTGTCAGCGAGAAAAAAAAGACATTGATGCGGGGAAAAACTTTGCGCGGGATCGAACTAACACATCAATTAAAATCCTTGCTCGATTGGCGCCGCTCTCTTCAAGAGTTGTCGACCGTTTAAAGCACAAATCATACTCCCAAATTTGGCTCGCATTTCCCCGTGGAACATTTTGTCGATTGAGTCTTATGATATCGACAATTGCGACGACAATGACAGACGGAGTATAATATAAATATATACGATCAGAAAATAGTTTTAATAAAGCAATCGAGAATTACATAGTTATAATGATTGTTTTTCCCAATGTATACATTGGGAGAAATAATCCTAAGTGTACCTTTCAACCCTATTATAGCATGGAAGGATAAGGGTGTATATGTAAATACGATAATATCCGTAAATGCAAATGCCCATGGGTATAGATGTTCATGGGTGCAGATGTCTGTGGGTGCAATTGTGCGTGGGTGTTAAAGTACACGGGTGCAAATGTATGCGGGTTCAAATGTCCGCGGGTGCAAATGTCTGGGGTGCAAATATTCATGGGTTCAAATGTACATGGGTTCAGATGTTCGCGGGTCCAAATGTACATGGGTTCAAGTGTACGCAGGTGCAAATGTACATGGGTTCAAATGTCCGCGCGTGCAAATGTACGTGGGTTCAATTTTACATGGGTTCAAATGTACGCGGGTTCAAATGTCCGCGCGTGCAAATGTACGTGGGTTCAATTTTACATGGGTTCAAATGTACACAAATGTACGCGGGTTCAAATGTCCGCGGGTGCAAATGTCCGGGGTGCAAATATTCATGGGTTCAAATGTACATGGGTTCAGATGTTCGCGGGTTCAAATGTACGCGGGTGCAAATGTACATGGGTTCAAATGTCCGCGGGTTCAATCTCTATGCGGGTGCTAATATACATGGGTTGAAATGTATGGGTTCAAATGTCCGTAGGTGCAAATGTCCATAGGTGCGATAATATGCAGGCGCAATTGTCCTGGGTTCAAATTACGGGTTCCAATGTACGGGTGCAAATGTACGTTGTCTCAAATATAATGGAACCATTTTCTCCTGGCATTCTACACCTGCTTTCGGACAAAAAAATTTTAACAATAGAGAAAATCTGTTCAAAAGATGCCGATGTTCCGGCAAACAAAATCAACGAGTTTCTTCAAATTTGAGAAGCTAATATTTCTTAAAAAACGTAAAACGTTAAACATCTCCGTCCACTTAATTTCAACCGGCAAAGTATGCCAAATTGCATTCGAAGCATGCTCAGATAAATATATTTCTATCAGTATTCGTCGAAAAGTGCATCGCTATTCAAAACCTGACTAGCTAACCGAACATATCATTTATCAATTTTGCAGACCAAACACTTCAGTTCAGTTTATTTCACCCTTCAAATTTGTCCATATGTGGGGCCTGACAGCATTGTACGCTTCATCGTGCAGCTCTATATACGATAGAAATTTTTTGTAGAAATCGCAAACATCCTTTTTAAATACAGTTACGTCGATTTCGCCAAAGCGTTCCAAGGATTTCAGAAGTACAGGTGATTGCGACGGAATTAACAGACTTTATCTTTTTTTCTGCAAATTTAGCTGACAGAATATATTTAGCACGTGCTTTGTACAAATGACCACCTCTCCGGCTATGGCCGGTAGTAACTAATATCGATTGCTGTGTGTACTAATCGCTCACTTTCCTTCAAACCCTGACAATTATGATAATCTAAAATCAACTTCAAATGTTCTTCGAAATCTCTGTGATGTAATTTAATGAAGTCTTTGTTATCTCTTGTTTTGTTTTATTAACTTTGGTAACTTGATGTTTTTGTTTTTTTATTTTTATTCAGACAAAAGTGGCAGCCCTGGTCATGTCTCAGACTTGGTTACAGTTAAGAAGTGATGTACGTTGAAGACTGAATGAAGCTGATGACTTTTTAAAATACAGAACGTTTTTTAAATAATTGGTTTTCAAACAATAGCTCACGAGCTGACATTTATTGAGTATAGCCTACGGTGCATATTTTTCTCTGAGAGACCATGCATCTAGAAGGAAGCTGAAACCGACACCCAACGGCAGGGGTCGGCAACCTACGGCCCGCGAGTAATATAATCCGGTCCGCGACGCTTCACTGAATTATAGTAAAAAAAACTGTTGTACGGACGATTATATTCTTTACGTAACAGAATTTATTGTGAGACATGTATAGACTAAATTATATTATAACCTAAAAAGTATATAATTCACAATTACTCGTTTAATGAGCCCATAATTTAATTATAATTAGACAAATGGCAATAGAACGCAGAAAAGTTGATGCTAAATGCAAAACGTTCGATGGCGCCGAAAATATTCGAATGGGATATTTTGAAATGCAATGAGGAACTAAATCTATATTAATATATTTTATTCGAGAGATTTATCACTACTTGATTTTTATTATAAAAAATATCATCCGCTCGGTTTCCAACTCTCTAAAAATCTGTGCAACCCGCCAATGACTTGCAACCCTTAATTTTGGCCCGCGAGCGATAAAAGGTTGCCGACCCTTGCCTTACGAAATCCATTAAACCTTTGGCACAATCTCAGGTGGGACAATCTCGGGTGGGAATTGATCCTACGACCCCATGGAGGGTAATGTGAGGTGTGATGGTAAGCGTATTCCTACAGCTTAGCGGCATGCACCACTCGCCGCTTAGATGTCATAGCTTCGTCAAACATCTAGAAAATAAAATGCATCATAAAAGGTTATATTTTCCCGGGAAAAGGGGATAACTGGTTAATTTTTAAGGTGTTTCGAAAACGCTTTTATATTCACATATATACTCGGATACGACGATTTCAAACCGCCAAGATGTCGTGAACTTGAGGGTTGTCTCGTACAGTCGTACCTGCATCATGATCGCTTTTTACCAAGCGATCAAAAGTATTTTGAGGCTTTATTTTAGCCACTTAGCTAATGCATTGCTACTATACTGGGCTCACATTAGCAAAGTTTTTCAATGCAGTCAGAACGGGTGTATTGTGCGATTGTATGTAGGAGATTGACTCTAAATCTTAACATTATCAGTTGTTGTCATCGGTCTGCAGTCGTCTTGACATTTTAGATACTTCGCATAGAACCGAGATTAAGACTGTGGTATTATGCCTCGAACTTTTTGGTTTGGCGGATAATTTACTGGAAGCTAGAAATTATGACGGTTACAATTAGTGTAGAGCAAATACCGACTACCATTCACATTCGATAAATTAAGTTTTGTGATCACGCGTCAGAATCGTGATCGGCTCGTGGCGATTCAGAGTTATCCTGGAGAAATCGGAGTAATTATTTGATTACAAATGATTATTTAGTGTTTTCGTCAAATATTTCGCGCGAAAGCCACCAGCGACATCGCTTCAGTCGCAACAGTGTGCGGATAAATTTTGTCGTAGGATGATCAATGGATTTTCTTGTTACCTTCGGAGCAATATTCAGGTGAGTAAAATGTACTTGATAACCCATGCTTTTACTGATGTTGTATATTTTTCGATAGTAAAAAAATTGGAATTTGTAACCTAATCCATAAAAATAAATCGGATCCCAGAAATAAGGTATTGTTTTGTGATCTATAAGTCTCAAGGGTTAAAATCGCAAACTCATCTTGTTTTTTTGAATCAAATATAATTCAACCCTACCAAAGTTCCATTCATGAGTAGCGGAGAATACGAAGTTGATCGGTTTTGCGGCTTATTCAATTCTAGGTCCGATTATTACAAATAGAATCGATGAAACATATACTGTAGAACGCTCTGAATAATTCTCCAAGTTTGTCTTGTTTTCATTTACTCAACGCTCCACCATGTTAGTTCTGTAGGAAAAGCTTTGCTGTTTCGTCATTGAGATTTTTGATATTTATCGGTTGTCGCCCGTTATCCCTGCGGGCGCTGTGTGTGTAACTAATGTTGTTCGCCTATTTTATATCAAGTTGTGTAAAGGGACTGAAACCGGTACTCCTGTAGTATGCGAACCAATATGGCGAACACCGGAACGTAGGATGTGTACCCAGTTATGGTTAGTCCCTAATTTTATTCCAATTTTTCGTATTTTATTTCTATTATGGGTTTGGGGACTAGCCAAATTATGGTTTAACCCAACCTTAACCGGTATTCATGTACGTTCCGGGTTCACGCGTTTAAAGATGTAGAAATATAACTTTTGAAAAGACCGGACCCAGATATTTTTAAAGTTTTGTACGCGGATCTTAGGTGAAAATAGTTGAGTAGCTCAGGCCTAGCTGATCGCGTCGTTGCGCACGTAACATACTAGTCTCGAACGTGATTCTTTTAGTTTGGTACAATAAGCCTCGTACCAAAATTAAATTTAACCGTAATCTCAACAAATTCCTTGAAAAGTTATTTTTATCTAAAACATCAAAATCTAGTTTCAGTTTTCTTGAGGCAGTATCAGGTGGGCCAGATTGTATTTAAACAACGGCCGGATTGAGCCCGCGGGCCGCACTTTGTACATGTATGACTATATCAATACCAAAACAACGCAACGAAAACAATTTAAAGGTAATACTGGAAGTATGTCTCTACGCTATCTATACATGACAAGCTTAATATCAATCATACATATCTTTCTTAAGGATAAGACGAACCTCAAGCATATAGCCAAGGCCAAAAGCCAATTTTTTTTAACTTCGTGATATTTTATCTATTGTACGTAGATTTAGTTTAGGCAGGAATCATAGTGTTATACGAAAGCTTAATATCAATATCTTTGCTTTTTAGATGCAGACATATGAAATATGAAGTTAAAAGAAATGGAACAAATTGAGGAGATCTACAATACAGGTAAACAATGTTTTAAATATTTTAGTTAACTTTCAGATATTCATTATTTCCGTAAACAAATGTGACAATTCTACACATTAGTGACTGGAAATGATTTGTCATATATTTCATAAAACATTGCGTACTTTAATTTCTTAGTATATGTCAATTAAATCACTAAATTTACTAGTGAAGCAGTTTTTTTCAAATTGCCTTATATTTTTAGGTGAAAATAGCGAGGAGAAATTAAAGTAAAGGTTTCACTTGCAGATTGCATAATAAGGTACAATATATACACTAACACATCCTTCTAAATAAGTAATCTATGTAGTTTTTGGCGTCATAAATCCCTTTTCCTGTTTGACTTTTTCGGTTTGAAGTTTCGAAGACGCCTGTTATATAAAGGGATGCTTTATCGAAATGGGTAATCGCGGGAGACGTTGTGATTACCACAAATAGTAAATTTTCCTTTAATGTAAGTCCAATGATCATGCCCCGTTAGGAGCAATTCGGTTAAATCTAATGAGCCACAAATCGTAGATCAGTCAAGAGTATCATGTTATATACCGGTAAGTGAATCTGACAAAGCGTATAAATTTCAGTGCAAATTCCTCCATAATAATCATTTGACCATACCGTTCATTTTTAATAATGTTCCTGAATCGGACTAGATTTTCAATGACGAAGTATATTCGTATTGGTATAACAGTAAATCTCCCGTAGTCGTACATCTAGCGATAATATTTAACCATGCCATTGGTGTTGCAAACTAAAAACGATACTATGTTTATTAGATACAACGTAGAGTGCATCCATATAGCCATAAACCTCCTACGGCCTGTATATAAAGTCCTTTATAATCTATATCAGGGGTCGGCAAACCCTGGTGATTACAGATACTGACGTGGCAATATTTCCCGTTTTATATCTGTATTTCCTTACTCATTGATATCATTGTCCGTATTAAATCTGCATAGCATTTTGGTTCGATCAAATCCGTTTTTACCCCAAATGGTAGGTCACGCGAGAGTACAGCACTAGATGAGTGAATCCGACAAAGCGTATCAATGTATCCGTGAATCTCCCATAGTCTATAATTCCTGGTAATAATCAGTTTATGCCGTTTATGTTCATAAGTGTTTCAAACTAGAAACACACGAAATTCTCCATGACGATATTACTCGACATGAGTCGATCCAACCAAGTGTGTTTATAATACATAACCGTGAATCTCCCATAGTCGTACTTTCCGTATCGTCACTAAAATAAAAATAAATTTATAATAACGTTACTATATAAATCATATACACCCAATTTTCCAAGTGTATCAATATACATGTAAATCCCACATAGTGTGTATATATCCACCTTGTTAGCAGTCATAGTAATCGTCCCATTAATATTCATAAGCGTTAAATTCTAGAGATGTAACGGATATCAGCAATATAGATACTTATATCGGTATGGGCTAAATGTAGAACCAATATTTCTGATACATTTGGGTTTTTAATCTAATCCAGGAGCATTTAAAAAAGAAGTTAAAATATGGACGTTGAAATTAATTTTTTTGCGTGGAGTTATCATGTTCGTGGTATCTGTCGCCTCCTTAATTTTGAGCAATTTTCGTCCCCACCCATGAGTGTAGAAACAGGATTCTGACTAAAGATGTACCAATTTATCGTTATCGGGTATCGTTATCGATAATACCGGCCAATTTTTCTGTATTAGTATTTGTACCGGGTAAATTTAGACTTAGATAGATTTTATTGTCAATTTATTTAGCTTTTCATTCTGATTCAGAATCATTTGAAAAATAAGTTAGAATACTGATGTTGACATAGACTTTGCTCGAGGTATTGTGTTCGCGGTATTTGCCTCGTTACCTCTGAGCCATACTCGATTACACCCCAGCAATAAGAAACTGGAATGAAATTCTGGTTCGCTTTTATATATTTATCTGCCAAACGAGCTTCATATAACTAGCCAAACCAATTTGTTATAATGCGTTTTCATGCGTATATATATTTTTAGCTTATGCTAAAACATAGATCGCCTGGAAAAAGAAATAGGTTTAGCCACCCAATAAGGCGACCCCGAAAAATCAATTTGTAATATAGGCTCTGAGAATCGTTTTATTAGCCTGAAAAACCGATTGGGTACAACTAGCTTACACTACATGTCTGTTTTACAGAACACTGCTTGTTTCGACAGTTTTTCATTGTATCAAAAGATAAAGATCGAAGATACGAATAAGCAAACGAAACCAAAGAATTATCGACAAGTAATTTGTATTTAAATATTTCATTCGAATTTTTGATATCCATTGACACAGTAATTACGGACCGACAGTAATTTTCGTATATTCCAGAGTTGTAAAAACCTTATTGACATTTCATTGGTATATTGTAAATTTTTAAACTTGCGCAATTTAAAACTGGCTGACATCTTATGGCTAATATTTGGAATTTATTAAATTAAATGACTACATGTTCTTGACGACTAAAGTTATTTTTTAAAAGTAGCTTACATGTGTGTTCCTATGTGTCTTTCCCCCTACCCAGTGGGCAAGATAGCACCCTTTGAGAATTACTGTTACAAAGTTGCAATACTACCGTGTTTTCCCGAAAATGAGACCTAGGCTGGATTTTTAAAGTGATTTTAATATAAGCCCTGTCCATAAAATAAGAACTAGTCACTAACGAGACATTTTTTTTACCTAGTCGATAGCAAGAATTGCGTTTTAATTCGTTTTGCAGTTGTATTGAATATAAAACGTGTTATTTATTTATAAGTAAATGGATACCGGTACTCATATTTTGTATATTCCAAAATCTCGCAATTCTCTACTTTGTAAGTTTGTTATAAAAGAAATCCCCCCAAAATAAGTCCTAGTGTTATTTTCCGGAAGAAAATTGAAATAAGAAAGGGTGACCATACGTACGTTTGTCGTCCTCAGAGGACGTTCTGAAATATCGAAATATCCTCCTTTTTTAAGGGAATTGAGTATTTAATATTCTCTTGCGTTTGTGATGTGTTAAATAAGGAACTTGTAAACGTAAATAGAAACCTTATCATTACGCATATGAGAAGCAATGCAATGAACCCTGGTGTTTCGTTCTCTATCTAGCTTTACGGGTTGTCAAGCATGACTCGACATCACCAACTTATATTAACAGTAAACATAGAAAGCACGCACAGTAGAACAGTTACAATAAGGATAACCACGGGTGGCGCTATAGGGTATATTACCCCTTTTCATAAAAAGTATCAATACATGAATGTTCACGGCCCGAATCTATCAGGAGTACGAATGATTCTAGTTCGTGTTCTGCGTCTTCTGAAATTCGGAGTTACCGGTCTCTCGCTCGATTTCGTTTCATCTGAACAAGGAGTTTCAGAATTGTTCGCTACATTTGACGTTAGTTGTGACTCTGCATGCGAAGATGGTTCTTGTTTTATTTCCTTCTTGTTATCGCATGTTGGTCTTTTAAAAACCATCTATTCCACTTGTAGTCTCTTTCCTCGGTATTCACGCGATATGACCTTGGAGACAATTGCATGTTGGTCTTTTAAAAACCATCTATTCCACTTGTAGTCTCTTTCCTCGATATTCACGCGATATGACCTTGGAGACAATTGCTCAGTGCATGTACCAATCTCCATCTCCCTTCGTTTTCAATAAGTTTCACGAGCACTTTTCGTCTTTTGTGAAGCTCCGAAAGTTGTTTTGTTTCGCGATTGTAATATTTCTTAGATCTTGCACGTCTCTGCTCAATTTTCGATTTTACATTTTTCTCAACTTTCGGCGCGAGCAGTTTCTTCAATATTGGAAGAAAACATCTTGTGCGACGGGACATTAGCATTTGACTATAGAGAACCATCTGTTGGCGTATTTATCCATTCGAGTAAAGCTTTTTATACATCTGAACAGTCTCGACGTGTCTTTTTAATCAGATTCTTTGCTATCTTGACGGCTGATTCGGCTTTACCGTTCGACTTGCTATGCAACGGAGATGACGTTCGATGCATAAATTCCCAACTTCCAGCAAATTTTTGAAATTCAGCATTTGCAAATTGTGGATCATAGTCGGAGATCACTGTGTCTGGTTTGCCATGTCTGCTGAAATTTTTCTTACAGCATATGATTACCGATCTCGAAGTTACGTTATTCAGTTCGTCGAGTTCCCAGAAATCTGAACAGTAATCGACAGTGATTGAATATTCCTTGTTAAATACAGTAAATAAATCCATTCCTATTTATACCATGACTGGTTAAGGATTTCACCGCTTATTCACGGTTCTCGTTGATTGTCTTGTCACGCGCAGGTTCCATAAATACACTACACTGACCAATATATGCTTTGATTTCTTGGCTCATTCGAGGCCAACATACTATATATCGGGCCTTTCTCAAGCATGACTCAATGTGACATTCATGAATGCGTTTGGGCATTTCGGGCCTCAGTGTCTTAGGAATTACTATTCTTCGCCAATTTGAAAAAATTCAAAACCGTCTTTTGGGGGTTGTGGTATATTATCATTTGTGCACAACCTAGAGAGTGTATCTGCTATATGCATTTTTCTTCCAGGCTTGTACTGGACTTCTAAATTGTACATTTGCAGTCTAAGCGGCATTCGCTGTAATCGTTTGAGTGCTGCTTACAAGGATTTCCAAAAAATAGCATCTATCGTTTTGTGATCACTTTTCGACCAAGAATATAATGATCAAATCGTTCGCATCTAAACACGATTGTCAAACATTTTTCAATTTGTGCGTAACGACGCTCCGTAGTCGTTAATGAGCGCGAGGCAGAAGTAACAGGCTTACCTTCTTGTAGTAACAGAGTTGCCCCTAATGCGACTTCACTCGCATCACATTGTCAGGTTACCTCTTTTGAAATGTCATAATATAGTAAAATTGTTGCAGTTGTTGCTAACGTTTTGATATTTTCCAACGCATCATCATGTTCTCTCAGCCATTTCCACTTAACATTTTTGTACGTCAACCTACGAAGAGGCTTACAAATTTCTGATAGGTGTGGAAGAAATTTAGCAAGCCTCTATCATCATTAGCGGCCACTATCATCTTTTAAAATTCAGGTAATAAATCGTTAAATGGGTGAAGAAATGTCGTACAGCACTGCAATTATTTAAAATTTATTAACTTGAATTCAGTGCGTCTATTTCATATGAAATAACTGTATCACACAGTCAAACACTTTGTGTCACGAATCATCACGAAATATGTCAATTATACCAAACTTTTTACATTTCAGGCCATTTTTTATAAACCATCAAAAACCTGGGTGAAATTTCAACTTTTTCGGTGAAATATATGCAGTCCAATAAAATTTCTATGGCTTTTGATATAAAAAATACAAAAAATTTACTTTCACTAAACTTTTAAAAAAATTGATGGAATTCAACTTTTGCTTGGAATTGCCCATATGTGTTCCCATTTCCAGCAGCAAGTATATCATCGACAATACATCGTATACCTTCGAGACCTTCGAGACCTTCCGGAGCTTCATTAGGTCGCCTCGAAACATCCGTATCTAGAAAATGGAGTTATAAAGTAGTTGAATAGCTACTTTGTTCGTCAAGCTTGATTTGCCAGAATCCATCTTTGGCATCAAAAACAGAAAAAGCTTTTGCATTAGCTAAATCGGGTAAAACATCTTCAATATTTGGAATAGGATAATGAGAACGTCTTAAAGCTTTATTCAGGTCTTTTGGGTCCAAGCATATCGTCAATTTACCAGGTTTTCTAACTGCTACCGTATTGCTAATCCAGTCGGTAAGTGTGGTAACTTTAGCAATTAATAAATTTATTCATAAGATCATTGCGAAGGCAATTCTACGAGGTTGATGCTTTACTGGTAGAGCTTACCAGACCTTCAAAAGGTTTCGCCCGGTTGTTTGAAACTCACCACAAACGTTAGAATAGAATGAATCGCTAGTATATAAACGAAAAGCAATACAGTGCTCCTGAAAACCCCGCAAGTGGGTAGTTTCGATGTATGCGAGCCCGCATGGCAGAAGTGGGGGCATCCGACTGAGGCAGCAAAGCGTGGTGCATTACTTTCATATAATTAAAGGCAAGCTTAAATTACAATTGCACGGTGATAAGACAAAAATGCATCATTTCTTATACTATACTTAATCCTAGAGAATTTAGTACATTGTGTAATGCATATCTCAGGCACTGGAAAATATGGTTCTACCAAATAAAGCGTCCTCCATTTAGGGTTTTTTCGGGAAACACGGTATGATATCTGTATTCCCTTCTTCACTTTATAGCAAAATATTTATTATTCTTAGTAGAATTTTTATTTTGTTTAATCCAGCAGTTTTTAACCTGGGGTGAATTTTCTCTGGGGTTAAGTTTTGTCATTCTTAGAGGTAAATTTCGTTAGTTCGAAAAAAAGATTTTGAATAAACAAAAAACGCATATATTTACATGTTTTGATGCGAGCAACATCTTGTTATTGATAGGCAAACTTGCGGGAAATATGTATTTTTAGCCTATTATTGGATATGATGATGTGTATTAGCCTATTATTGTATCACAATGTAGAGACTCTTGCAGAAAGCTATTCTGGCAACGGTTATCGAGAACGCCTGCGGATTGTCGCTAATTCAGCGTTGGAGTGAGGAATGTTAGTTCAACAGTGATTCGTTCCGGGTAACAATTAACGAAGTTCTAATTAAATAAGCTTCAAATAAGTTGCTAAGTTTCAAGTTGGGAAAAACACGCGTGGTAATAAAGATCTGATAGATGTCATTAGAAGGAACATTAATTCGTAACACGTTTAAGTTGAAAGTTATTTTTAAAAGCTCCACACGGTAGGAAATATTTGCACTGTAAAAAAATTCAATAATGAGTTTATAGCCCTGCATTGAGTCTGAATTATAAACTTCCGCGGGCAATCAGCAGTTGTTTTTATAAGCGTAACGGTATCTTGAAGATGTGATACGTAGCCTACATGTTTTGGCGAGAAATTGCGCGCGTTTTGTAACATTCCTACTGGATAAGCTTGGAAAGTCGCTGTACCGTTGTCGTTAACCTGATAGGCCTACAGGTACTGGTAAGTTACCGCGCAAGATTTCCAGGGAATTGATAATAAAATACTTCGATTTCTTCGCCTTGTCTATATATTTCAGCATAGCTCTCTTGTTATCGGTTAGCCTATATTTCAACCAAAATTAGAAACCAATACCTCCGAGTTCTTTGTTATTTCACCAGACATCGAAGATCTGGTTGCCCAGACGCAAAAGTAGCCGTCGCATTAAATCTGATTGTTTTTTTCTCACTGAAAGCAGTTTCTTGACCAACCCTTTACTTGACCTTGTTAACTTATTTGCTGAATGGGTAAATTATGCAATAAAGAACGACTGGTTTAGGAGCGTGTACCTATGTTATGTTCTGTTATAGAAATACTTGTATTTAGTTTTGAGTAGGTCATTAGTATGGCAATATTTGTAATTTGTGCAATTTGAAGTCGGAGACTGACATCTGACGACTAATGTTTAGAGTATTCGCACACTTGCGGAATAAAGCGAAATATAAAACACTAGTGAATAATTTATTAGCCAGAATCATGAATGTTTTTAATTTTTTGAAAAATCTGCGACGTATTTGAAAATGAACTTTATATGTTTACTGTAACCTTATTGAAGCTTTTTTCGTTTGTAAAGATCCAAGTGTGTAATGAAAATCTTCGGAATTTTTTAATATAAATCTAATTAGGTAAAAAATATTGGTACTCCCGTAGTATGTGTGCAAGGTTAGTGTTAGTTAATAATTTTAATTCAATTTTTCATATTTACGGTAAGTTTTGTTTGTAAAGGTTCAAGTGTGTAATGGAAATCTTCGGAATTTTTTAATATAAATCTAATTAAGTATAAAATATTGGTACTCCCGTAGTATGTGTGCGAGGTTAATGTTAGTTAATAATTTTAATTCAATTTTTCTTATTTACGGTAAGTTTTATTACGAGTTTGGAACCGTCTGTGTTGTGTTAATTAACCAAAAGAATACATCCCCTGCCCATAACTTGATGTAAAGTAGGCGATCAAAATTAGTTACCTCCGTATTGGTACACAGAATTCTGAAGTGCGAAAAATTGGTATATCATATTTAACTCAGGAAAAGTTGTGTATATTCGAAGATGCAGGGTAAACACACACATATATATAATATTTCAAAAAGTCGTGTAAGGCAGTGCGTTTCCAACCGCTGGACCTAGTACCGACGTCGGACCGCGCAGTTGTGATCTGCGAGATAATTGGTGACCGTACATTCGAACCCATGTACATTTGAACTATGTACATTTGAACCCATGTGTATATCCGCGGGTTCAATCTATATGCGGGTGCTAAAACTCATGAGTTAGGGTTAGAATGGGTTCAAATATCCGTGAAACAAAAAAATTTCCATAGATGGAATAGTATGCAGGTGCAATTGTCGTGGGTTCAGATGTACGTGGGTTCATGTAATGGAACCGAGAAAATTTGCTACTTGTTTGTCAGCCAGCGTAACCACTGAGTGGCCAAGAAAACTAATGGCACTCAGTTTTAGTTGGTAAATCGAGCGTTCGAGAATAGTGTTAATTGTCATCCCAATTTTGACGTTCTAATTCAAAGGTTGAAATTGCAAGCCCGGGAACTAATTTTTGTGGTCTTCGAATGTCCCGACTTTTAATGCAGAAAACATGTTATAAATTTATTATTGTCTCTACACGGATATATTTTTCACTGGTAACAAGTGCTGCTGTAAAGCGCTTTTGTATTTAGTAGCGTTAGTGGTATGTTGTTTACTTGATGTTGGTTGTACTCATAAGTGGAGTTTATTTTGCATTTTAAAATTATGAAAACTTCCGGGCACGAAAGGAAATTTGTGATGAGGGCCGTGCTTGGACGAAAATTTTTTTCCTGCTGCGCCACTGCTCATCTATGTCATAGTGAAAACGTCCAATGTGCACGTCGGAAACACATATTAATGTGAGCAGCTCTATCTGAAATGCATTACACTCAGAATAAATTGCGTACTCGCTTGTCAGATTGTCATTTGGACGACGGCAACCTGGTTTCAATTCGATTTCAACGCTTTGACCATGGCAAAGAAACGAAACGTCATCTCAAACATTGATTAAATTTAAATGAAAAAAGTGTATTGTTTGATAGAATATATATATATATTAAAAAAAACAGTAGGTGCAAATGCACCATAGTTTGAAGTTTATGGTTGCAATCGCAGGTGGAAATTATTTCGTTCCGCACGTGGTAAATGTATATATTGGCCGGCGAGTACACAAATTTGGCCGATTGATGTTCCAATTTGTCGCCATTGTTGAATTTCAAAACAGTGCCATACTTTACTTGTGTTGCGCAAATCTTACTCCTATTCTTCCTCTATTCCTGTATGCTAGTGGATCCGTATGCGTATCCTGCTGCACATTAACACAAATGTATTTCTGTAGCATTTGGTCCGACCAAAGGCAGACTTCCTCAGAAAAGCATCTCTCGAATTGGGTCTCATATTTTACTGTTTCTATTTATATATGCAACTAAAACTAATCAGTTCAACTTAGGTTTTTTGAAAGATTACAGATTTATCTGATATTTAACATAAAATTATGTAGGCTAAGTGGTAAATTGATAATTGTTTTCAGATGTCAATTATTTTGTGGAAAATATAAAAAAGATATATTTAAATCTGATTTTTGAAGTTTTAACCTATGATGATTAACTTGAAAGTGTAAATATTAATTCAAAAAAATTTAAAATTGTATATATATTTTACACACTTAAAAAGTGTACAATTTAAATCAAAATATTTGTGAAGTTTTTAAATCCAGTGTTTTTACATACAAGGTCCACCCAAGTCTGTATTGTCATTCTATTCTAAACGATTTTAAAGAAATTAAAAAAATATATAATTTTTTTACAAACTTGAATAAAAAAACAATTGTATTGGTATTGTATGGTAAAAATGAGTTTATATGTTAATGCTTTATATACAAAGTCGTCAATTAACTCATGCAAAAAAATAGTTGGAACCTTTTATGATGTGTTATAATTAATTAGCAAACTTAGTATTTTAGAATTTTGCTCTATAGTTAAGTACCTGATATACTTTTCAACGAATAATCGAAAATTCGGAAAAAAGATTGTGAACTTCAGCTCTTTTGCAAATGTTCCCAGTCTTCATTGTCATTGCATGCTGTGAAAGATTTCGAGCGTTCCTAGATAAATTCTAGTTATCTCATGATTTTATTAGAAATTAGGAAAAAATATTATCTTCAAATTTTATTTTAAAATAGAATTATTTTTTTTAATTAAACAAATTTATCCCCATTTATATTCAGCGTACAACCAAAACTCAAAATCTATCTTTGTCGCAAGCTTTCGAAGACTTCATCGACATTTTGTATTGAAAACGATGTCAAATGTTGATACTATATGTATATATATGTCAATTCATCAATGCATCGAAAACTGTACAAAGTTATTTTAAAATTTTATAAATAAACTTGCAAAAATAATGTTTTTGAGTTTTGTTATAAACAGGGATTCCATACCGTCTTTATTTATAAGATTTGTCCTTTTTTTGACTTGTTTTTAGCTTTCATTCCTATTTTTGGATTGCGCATCCTCATTTTGTCTTATTTGGACTCCATAAAGAAAGCTTTCGCTAAAGCTTTATTGTGGCATCATAAAAGAAACACAATTTTATTTGGAACACAAAGAAGCAAGGCACGGATAGGCATGAAGTGTTGTTAGTGTGGCGATCCTTAGGTTTTGTCGTGGTGGTGGTTATTTTAGTCTAAATTTAAAAATGAGCAAACGTAACAACATTTTTCGTGATGAGTACGGGAAAGAATTTTAATAGAAGTTAAACGAAGTGCTTCGCACACTGACGTCTGTAATTGTGACATTACCCTGGAGGCCATAGAGAAGCTAGCTATTTCTGATCACAATGCAGAAATAGTTCCAGTCTTCCTAATTTTGGGTTCCAGATCGATGGAATCCCTGATTATAAATTTAAAAGATTTTAAATTCAGCAATTTCGCAAATGTTCCAAATCTTTACTGTTGCGGTTAGACAATTCTCGTTTCTATACTTTACTATTCGCTATGTATACATCAATATAAGAAAAAACATAACCAGTTTACGTAAAGATTTAGAAAAACATTATCTGACAATAGGTGCAATATGAAAACATGATGAATTTGAATGAGTAAATTTATCTCGCTATTGTTAGAATTCTTCATTGACATTTTATGTTGTCATTTCACGTGATCATATCTTATTGCTACTGTTAGCTAACTTCTAGTGCAAAATGTGAATATGTATAGTTATAACTTCAAAAGGAACTAGCAAATGTAATCTTAAGAATGTATCATTCATTTGAATAAAAAATGTTTTATTTTTCCATTTTTAAAGTAGCAAATAATGAAAATTAGAAAAATTTGGGAAACTAATAAAATGTTTGATATATAGCTTCTTTGCAAATGGTTAAAATCTTTACCACCGTTCTGCTGTGACACATTTTACGCTCTTTTACTTCATCGTTCGCCATTTTCCAATACAATTAAATTATAATTTGCCCCCGAGTTTTATAAAAGATTACGAAAATACCTAAAATACCTTGGTAGCCTATCCAAAGAGTCAAGTAAGTAATGAAAGCTTTTGACTGTGAATTTGAATTTAACGAAGCATATAAAATTGATATATTAAATTAAACTCTGCGACTCGGTAGCATTTGAGATTTTTGAATAATGCAGGTTAGACATATAATTTATATATATGTTATTTCAAAATGTCGCGGTATGTAGTAGGTAGTGCATAAGAAAACGTTAAATCTGGATATAATCAGTTACAAATTAACGCCCGATCATTAACTAGACATGAAAGCATTGAAGTTACGTTTTTTTTTCGAGATCTATTCAAGAAACTATTAATGATTAATTAAAACGCAAGTCTTCATTGAAATTGTACGCTGTAAAAGATTTCAGGCGTTGATGCATATATTTGAGTTACCTTACGCTTTTAATAGAATGTAGAAAAAACAGTTTTCAACCTTGAAGAAGCGCATAATATAAAATAGCAATAATCGTGAAAAGTTGTTAACTTGAGACTGTTAGAAGTATTCTCTTTTATAATTTAAATATTCTCTGTTCTAATTTTCTATTTTTGTCAATAAAAGGCAAACATGGTACATCGAGTAAATATATAAATAAAAGTTGTTTTCAAATATTGAAGCATCGTACAATGAAAAATTTGAAAATATATTTATCGAAATTTTAGAAGCCGCGTACAAAAAAATTGGGATTGGATAATTTGAGAATATCTGACAAGTTGTGTAACATAGCTTTTGCCGCAAATAATCTATATGTATATTAGCACTCCCTGTCCGAAACGTTTTTAAATGTTAATACTGTATAAAGTTATCAACGAAATAATACAAGGAAACTTGTTTAGACTGATATCACAAAACCGTAACCTATTTTGAAAGCCTGTGTACTTTTGAAAAATAGACATATAAGAGAGAATAAAAATTATTTTCTAAAAATAAACTCAGAAAGGTTACCTTAGAAATAATATAATTTGTTCAAAGAAACAATGCCCTCTTATTACAGATAAAATCGCAGAATTTTACATTACAATTTTACATTAATCGAACAGAAAGTATTTGTTCATTTTTGTAAGAAAAATTAAATGAAAGATGTTTTAACTAATTTTTGAAGCAGCGTTCAGTGCAAATTTGCGAAATTAGATAATACCTTAAAAGTTTTGTTCTATTTTTTTTTTTTTTGAAATAGGTATCCACAAGTGTTTAGTATTAGCGCAATTTTTTTTTGCGAAAATTGCGAATTTATATTTTTAGGGCCTGCGAAATAGCACCTTTTTTGATATTAAAGGGGCAAATATTTTCTTGCGAGTTTGACAAATAAGTTGCGTACTAGTACTTTTGTAACCCAATTTTGCATTACATAACGATATTTGCTTGAATTCTAACCTATGTTGTGCATACAGGAGAGAAAGCTTTCGCATTAATGACAAATTTTTTTTTTTATAGTGTGATTACTATACAAGCCCGCCTATTCCCTACTTCCGTAAAAACGCTCGGCGGTGTCTTTGAAACCAGATGTTGGAATATTACGCAGTGCGTTTCTTTGAACGAGATTGGTCATGTGTCTACCAATGACATCGATGAATTGTGACCATAGTGCGTGATTTTCTAGTGCTGGTTCGACAGGTCTTTGTACTTTTCGTAGTAAACTTCTTGGAGCCATTCAGAAGGTTCTGACATTTTGTTTAGTAATGGTCATTATTTTTTGAATTAGAAGTAACTTTTAGCAGCGTCTCACAGATTTGCAAAATCAGCAAATTCACAAAACACGTATGTCGTATTAACAGCCTTTTTATTTAACCGCAAATGCACATGGCGTTTCCCGGAATTTTGCGATCGAACGCAGCTACAACTCATTGATATTTGAATAGAGGTGAATAAAATCAAATTTTTATTTTTTAATTGGATATTTTTAATGAATACCGGATAGTCGAATAACAAATATTTTTTTATACACAACAGGAGTCTAAAATGTAGGTCGAAACATTAAAAATCGGCAAAAAAGCCCTTTTTCTGGTTAATTTCGTTGTGATCGCTGATTGTTTTTGTCATCTCAATCGTTTTGGCGGCGATATGCTGTATTTTGCAATTTATATTCTCACACTTTTTCTTTTTCTCAAATATGAATTCTTGTCGATCGACGGAGAGCGAAGTTCTATATTTGACGTTTACACGTGCGCTCACATCGGCAAAGCATTTCTGCGTGGTCAAAAGACAAGATGACTTTAATACACAGCAGCCGTCAAGCGTGGCTGAGTAAAATGTTCACATTTTCGAAACATTACTTGGTCAAGGAAGGGAGGGATCACTAAGGAGCTAATTAAAAGTACATTGGAAGGATGTGACTTGTCATTTCTTTTCTGGATATAGCTTGTACGTGTTAAATACCACGTATGGTCTCTCGGAAGCGCAAATCCAACTTTTAATTTTCGATAATCATTTTTTAATACGCGGGTCATGCATGAAACTGCTAGTAACATGCTGCCAATCGTACGTAGTTTAAAATGTGGGATATTTATCGTTACGTTTAGTCGTCACCCCTGTTTTGTTTTATTTTTAAATTTCTTTGTTCTACTTTGACGTCGTTTTACAGTGATCTAATGTAACTCTCGCGCGACTAAATCCTTTTTGTTCTGCATGGCATCCTTGGCGCAATTTATTTCCGACTGAATTTAAATTGTGTTTTAGAATAAGTTATTTTCTGTTTGTTGGTTTTCAAAATTCACAAACCCGGGGCGCAATTTCTATTAAAAAAAGAGCAATGATGCACGGAAAACAAATTTGATTTTATTGCAATTTGAACAAAGAAAAAAAAAGTTTTACATGTTATGCATGACTAACCAGCGCTACATGTGGGACTTGTGCACATGAAGGAATATATATCGCGACAGGATGTCTGATATCTGAGAATGCGTACTTCTCTTCGCCATAATTTCAGGATTTCAGGTTCATGCGGTCGAATTAAAATTATTTATAAAATGGATTTGGATAAAAATGGATTTAAAATGGTTATTTCGCGACCACTTTCCGCGACAATCATTCCTTTATTTTCAAATTCACGTATTTTTTTTTTTTTAAAATCATCCCGAGTATTTCGTGTACCATCGCAAAAAAAAACTTTGGTGTTATCATTCCTATTGTCGTAGTTGTAATATATGAAAACGTCGCTAATCGTTGGTAATAACTAATATCGATTCCTATATGTATCAATCATTGTCTTGTTAGGTGGAAGGAGTTGCACAAAATGCCGTTTACGCGAAAGAGTACGGTTCGCAGCTGAAAGGGGTGGTTGATTGCATGAAAGTTTTGTTTGCGACAGGTGTGCTTAGCAGTTGTCTTTTCGTTACCGATGAATTTGCTAAGTGTTTACCCCAGTGGTTCTTAACCTTTTTTGCATTATTTACCCCTTTACCAAACAAAATTTCTAGATTTGCCCCCAATATTACCATTTGTGATCATTTATTAAAAATAAGTCAAGCGAATTATAAAGGGCACCAACGTTAGACGCGAATCTCTCCATCTCTCCCTTTTCTTTCTTTTGCGACAATCCGCAGTCAGTCTCGATTACATTTGCCAGAACCACCTTCGGCAAGAGTCGCGATATTGTGATGCAATAATAGGCTAATATACATCGGCCATGGGCTAATACATATTTCTCGCAAGTTATCCTAACAGCTAACAATAACACAATGTTTCTCGTACCAAAACAAGCAAATAGGTGCGGTTTTTGTTTTTCCAAAGCTTTTTTTCAGAATAACGAGATTTACCCCTAAAAATAACGAAATTTATCCCCAGGGGTATATTCACCCCAGGTTAAGAAATGCTGGTTTCCTCTTTAATTTGCAATATTAGCTGAAAGAGCGCTTTTGCGTGTATCTATGCTGTTTCAATTGAGTTAACATAAAAGCTAAGGCGCCTAACGTGTTGAAATCGGTCAAAGCACTTATTTCAACTGTAAAGAACTTTCACACTAATTTCCTTAGTAAACACTGGTATTCACCATTTTCTTTTGTATTTCAATATCAAAATAAATGTTCAAATGGGTTCGATTCCCATAAGTACCGATGCGTCATCGTGTAAAATCTCATGTAATAAGTCCGTTGTTAGGGCTCTGAACATTTTCGAATACCTGATGATTTAGAATCGAATCGATTAATTTTTTTCGAATTACTTGGGAGACATATAATTGTATGCAACTTTTTTATTGTAATTGGTCCTGACAACAAATGGATTACTAAAAACATAAAATACACCAATTAGACCAAGGCTGCTCAACCCGCAGCCAGCTGGACTGTTTTTTTGCGGCCCGCCCTATAAGTTCGTAAGCAGACTTATGTTTTTACCATGTTGTATTTGGGTATATAGGCTCAAGTATGTTTCGTGATTTTCGTGTGATTATTCCTGCCATCTATCTACATTCAAATGGCGGTTCTTATTATTACGTCTGTGATTGCACCCCGGTGGACATTGACGTCAGTCTTTTTTATTTCTCGCAGAACTGTGCGTTCAGTTCGACGAACTCGAAATATATTGTGCGATTATTGAGGACGAACGCTTAGCGCAAGCATAGGTTAGAACCTAAATTTGCAAATTAATTTCATTCTGATTGTTTTCTTGCGTGTCTGCTTTGATCGTCTTTATCGCCAAAGTATAATAAAAAGTCAACAATATCTTGGGGACTGGTCCCGGGACTCGTTGTCCTTTTATGTTCGTATTTTTTTTTATCTAATGTTTGCGCTAAATGAGATTTCGGAAATGTGTCCGTCAATAATGCTGATGAAATTGACTTAATTGCATTGCTGCATATTGGTCACAAATCAGTATATTATATACGCTATTCGCCCAGAAATCTTTGTAATGTTACTTCAGTATTGGTGTTTCAAATTTTACGAAACGACCCACTTAAAATTGATATTCCCGTGACATTGGCGCTCATTATGCTCATTTAAACATTGATGCAGTTTCACAGCTACTGAAAATGAATGAATAAAAACACTATAACGCAAATATAACACTCAATTTCGAAGTGATGTGTGTCTTCTCGTGTGGTCGTCAAAAAACCACAAGTTTCATGTCCACACCCAGTGTTACCGGATATTCGAATAGTGGTCTGTTATTCTAATATTCGACTTGATATTCGAATAATTTGCCAGTACTACTAGTACTGCCTACTCAGTAACCAGAAGGCAATTATTAAATAGATTGATTTTATGTTAAATAACTTGCCTTTCATTTATTATGTAAATTACCTACACCGAAATCAGGACTTATCTGGTATTAATGTCTTGTACAAACGTTTGCGGCCCGCAACGAATTTCGTAACGTGAAAGTGGCCCGCGAGACGAAAAAGATTCGGCAGACCTGAGTCTTAAACAGATTGTTGAGCGTCCACACATGATAAAAATTTCATTAATATCAGACTATAGAAAAATAATAGAATAATGTGAATTCTTTGAAAAAATATGGCTTGAATAAAACAAAGAAAAGAAAAAAAACAAGAAGGCAGCAATTCGAAATTTTTCTCTCACCGTTTCGAATAATTTACTATTAGATACAAAATGCCCAGCCCTACCCATTGTACATTTTTACTGCAAAGAATTAAAACACAGATGCGATCGAAGGTTATCAATTGATGAGATAAGACTATTTTTATTGCTTATTATTAGTTATTCATGATGCTACTACGATTCCTAAGAGAATGCCTTACCTTCGGCGTCATGATTATTTCTATATATAATTTTTCAGGTTTCCTCACTTAATGGAAATGGAATCTTGACGACATTCTCTGTTCACAGAAAAAAAATTAAAGTTGAAAATACAACAAGTATTCAAATATAAATGTGAGTTTCATCAAAGATGACTATGATTGGCTCACAAATAAAATGCATTGAACCACACTTATGTGAAAAAGACTTTAAATATAAATAAAGGCTGTTTTACTCTACTCGGTGACATACATACATTGATCATATTTGTATGCATACAAATGGATTACATTCAGAGCTTCAACATGGGTCGACCCAACTGTTTATGTGATGATTGCAAACAGATTCTTGATTACAAATCAAAGCAATTGTGTTTATTACTTTACAATACAATTCCCATATTTGATGTCATAGCAAGATGAATATGAAATTGTTTTCATTGAAATATATTGCATTAATGAATTTTATGGAATTCTCTTGTGGAATTTTTATCACAACACAGTATTGTTTATATTTGCATAAATTTTCTTTCAATCATTCTAATTTTAAACATTTATATCTGCAACAGTCTAATACTTGAGCGTAAAGGCAACGGCGATCGACATTTTTGTCATATCTAAATTATACCAATGTTGTCCTGACGAATTGGTATACAAAATATGTTATATATATATATATATTATTTCAATATATATATATCACTTGTGTGTTAAATTGAAGATTCTAACAATATTTTTTTACCAGTTTGTGGCAAAAACCAGATAGTCTATCTATGGTTGTCAATGCCGCCATAACACAAACCTTTTTATTACTTCATATCTTCTTATCAACACTGCCTATTCAACGTGAGAAATCTTGTGACAAACCAGGCCGGCATGGCTTTGTCTCATCATCTTCAACGTCAACTTCTTCAAAAACATTACAAAATACACTTACATATACAGGGGTAGGGAGGGGGGTTGGGGGTTCTGGGAAATGGTGGTGGACCCTGGGAGGGAGAGGTAAACACAGCATTGCAATCATAATTAGGCGATTTTGGTTTTGTCAATTCTGATATAAAATATTCATAGATTCTGGTAATAGGATGGTCAGATAGAGGTCCTTTCATTTTTATTTTCAAATCATTAGCATTAAACGTGACATTACGGTTGAATGTCGTTGCCTTCTTTTTTTTCAAATTAAGTGACAAGCAATCCTTTTTACGTGTTTACGTTACAAATATGGCTGTTTGGCAGCCCATGTGTGATGGCAGTTCCAGCCTACTTCGGCAAATTTCATAAATATTTATTTTAATGTTTGTGAACTAATTTCTTGAGACAATCATATTACTATAATTATGTACATGTTTTATGTTTATTATTGATATATTATATTTGGGAATGAATTATTTTATCTACCATGCTATATCTTTATTTAGCTATCCGTTTTGTCATAATCATTTATTCCATGCAATTTCTTTAAAATATTTTCAACAGGAAACGAAGATATAGTTTACGAGAGCGACAATGGAAGGATAAATTAAACAGGGCATGCCATGGCTTTTTTCATTTTTCTTTATTCGTTATAAATGACTGTCTTTGGCGTAATTTCAGTTTAAAAACTGGAATTAGTTATTAATAATGTTATTATTAGCTTTTCAGACGCAGAACTATAGAGATAGAAGTTGATTTCCAGAGGCAGAACTATAAAGATTGTGGATATGGAGATACTTTTTAAAAGCAGAACTGCGATGATGAAGATATGGAGACAGTTATCAAAGGCAGAACTTTAAGATGGAGATTCGAAGACTACTTTCAGCATAATTATGAAGATTCAAGTTACGAAGACACTTTTCAGAAGGAAAACTGAACATTGAAGACACGAAGACACCTTGGAGATGCAGAAATGAAGGTTGTAAGTTAGGCCTAGCTAAATTTAATGTTACATTAGCTTTTCAGTGGCTGAAATTTAAAGATTCAAGATGCGGAGAAAATTTCAGAGACAGGACTACAGAGATTGAAGATATGAAGATACTTTTCAATACCAGAAATATAAAATGAAAATATGAAGATACAATCGAAGGCAGAAGATTGAAGATGAAGATACGAAGACTACTTTTGGAAGCAGAATTATGAAGATTCAAGTTACGAAGACACTTTCCAGAAGGAGATCTAAACATTTGAAGGCACGAAGACACCTTGGAGATGCAGAAATGAAGGTTGTGTGTTAGGCCTAGTTAAATTTATTGTTACATCAGCTTTTCAGTGGGAGAAATATAAAGATTCAAGATGCAGAGAAGATTTTTAAGAAACAAAACTATAGAGATTGAAGATATGAAGACATTTTTGAAGAAAAGAACTATAAAATGAAAATATGAAGATACAATCGAATGAAGAAAAATAAAGATGAAGATACGAAGTCTACATTTGGAAGCAGAATTATGAAGATTCAAGTTACGAAGACATTTTTCAGTAGGAGATATGAACATTGAAGGCACGAAGACACCTTGGAGATGAAGAAATGAAGGTTGTAAGTTAGGCCTAGTTAATTTTAATGTTACATTAGCTTTTCAGTGGCAGAAATTTAAAGATTCAAGATGCGGAGAAGAATATTAAGAAACAGAACTATAGAGATTGAAGATATGAAGACAATTTTGAAGAAAAGAACTATAAAATGAAAATATGAAGATACATTCGAATGCAGAAGATTAAAGATGGAGATACGAAGACTACTTGAGCAGAATTATGAAGATTCAAATTACGAAGACATTTTTCAGAAGTAGATATGAACATTGAAGGCACGAAGACACCTTGGAGATGCAGAAATGAAGGTTGTAAGTTAGGCCTAGTTAATTTTAATGTTGCATTAGCTTTTCAGTGGCAGAAATATAAAGATTCAAGATGCGGAGAAGATTTTTTAAGAAACAGAATTATAGAGATTGAAGATATTAAGACATTTTTGAAGAAAAGAACTGTAAAATGAAAATATGAAGATACAATCGAATGGAGAAGAATAAAGATGAAGAAATGAAGATTACTTGTGTGGAAGCAGAATTATGAAGATTAAAGTTACGAAGACATTTTCAGAAGGAGATATGAACATTGAAGTCACGAAGACACCTTGGGGATCAGAAATGAGGGTTGTAAATTAGGCCTAGTTAATTTTAATGTTGCATTAGCTTTCCAGTGGCAGAAATATAAAGATTCAAGATGCGGAGAAGATTTTTAAGAAACAGAACTATAGAGATTGGAGATATGAAGACATTTTTCAAGAAAAGAATTATAAAATGAAAATATGAAGATACAATCGAATGCAGAAGAATAAAAATGAAGAAATGAAGACTACTTGTGGAAGCAGAATTATGAAGATTCAAGTTACGAAGACATTTTCAGAAGGTTATACGAACATTGAAGGCACGAAGAACCCTTGGAGATGCAGAAATGAAGGTTGTAAGTTAGGCCTAGTTAATTTTAATGTTACATTAGCTTTTCAGTGGCAGAAATATAAAGATTCAAGATGCGGAGAAGATTATTAGGAAACAGAACTATAGAGATTGGAGATATGAAGACATTTTTGAAGAAAAGAACTATAACATGAAAATATGAAGATACAATCGAACTCAGAAGAATAAAGATGAAGATACGAAGTCTACTTTTGGAAGCAGAATTATGAAGATTCAAGTTAGGAAGACATTTTTCAGAAGGAGATATGAAAATTGAAGGCACGAAGACACATTGGAGATGCAGAAATGAAGGTTGTAAGTTAGGCCTAGTTAATTTTAATATTACATTAGCTTTTCAGTCGCAGAAACATAAATATTCAAGATGCGGAGAAGATTATTAAGAAACAGAACTATAGAGATTGAAGATATGAAGACATTTTTGAAGAAAAGAACTATAAAATGAAAATATGAAGATACAATCGAATGCAGAAGAATAAAGATGAAGAAATGAAGACTACTTGTGTGGAAGCAGAATTATGAAGATTAAAGTTACGAAGACATTTTCAGAAGTAGATATGAACATTGAAGTCACGAAGACACCTTGGAGATGCAGAAATGAAGGTTGTAAGTTAGGCCTAGTTAATTTTAATGTTGCATTAGCTTTTCAGTGGCAGAAATATAAAGATTCAAGATGCGGAGAAGATTATTAAGAAACAGAACTATAGAGATTGAAGATATGAAGACATTTTTGAAGAAAAGAACTACAAAATGAAAATATGAAGATACAATCGAACGCAGAAGAATAAAGATGAAGATACGAAGTCTACTTTTGGAAGCAGAATTATGAAGATTCAAGTTAGGAAGACATTTTTCAGAAGGAGATATGAACATTGAAGGCACGAAGACACCTTGGAGATGCAGAAATGAAGGTTGTAAGTTAGGCCTAGTTAATTTTAATGTTGCATTAGCTTTTCAGTGGCAGAAATATAAAGATTCAAGATGCGGAGAAGTTTTTTTAAGAAACAGAATTATAGAGATTGAAGATGTGAAGACATTTTTGAAGAAAAGAACTATAAAATAAAAATATGAAGATACAATCGAATGCAGAAGAATAAAGATAAAGAAATGAAGACTACTTGTGGGAGCAGAATTATGAAGATTAAAGTTACGAAGACATTTTCAGAAGGAGATATGAACATTGAAGGCACGAAGACACCTTGGAGATGCAGAAATGAAGGTTGTAAGTTAGGCCTAGTTAATTTTAATGTTGCATTAGCTTTTCAGTGGCAGAAATATAAAGATTCAAGATGCGGAGAAGTTTTTTTAAGAAACAGAATTATAGAGATTGAAGATGTGAAGACATTTTTGAAGAAAAGAACTATAAAATGAAAATATGAAGATACAATCGAATGGAGAAGAATAAAGATGAAGAAATGAAGACTACTTGTGTGGAAGCAGAATTATGAAGATTAAAGTTACGAAGACATTTTCAGAAGTAGATATGAACATTGAAGTCACGAAGACACCTTGGAGATGCAGAAATGAAGGTTGTAAGTTAGGCCTAGTTAATTTTAATGTTGCATTAGCTTTTCAGTGGCAGAAATATAAAGATTCAAGATGCGGAGAAGATTATTAAGAAACAGAACTATAGAGATTGAAGATATGAAGACATTTTTGAAGAAAAGAACTACAAAATGAAAATATGAAGATACAATCGAACGCAGAAGAATAAAGATGAAGATACGAAGTCTACTTTTGGAAGCAGAATTATGAAGATTCAAGTTAGGAAGACATTTTTCAGAAGGAGATATGAACATTGAAGGCACGAAGACACCTTGGAGATGCAGAAATGAAGGTTGTAAGTTAGGCCTAGTTAATTTTAATGTTGCATTAGCTTTTCAGTGGCAGAAATATAAAGATTCAAGATGCGGAGAAGTTTTTTTAAGAAACAGAATTATAGAGATTGAAGATGTGAAGACATTTTTGAAGAAAAGAACTATAAAATAAAAATATGAAGATACAATCGAATGCAGAAGAATAAAGATAAAGAAATGAAGACTACTTGTGGGAGCAGAATTATGAAGATTAAAGTTACGAAGACATTTTCAGAAGGAGATATGAACATTGAAGGCACGAAGACACCTTGGAGATGCAGAAATGAAGGTTGTAAGTTAGGCCTAGTTAATTTTAATGTTGCATTAGCTTTTCAGTGGCAGAAATATAAAGATTCAAGATGCGGAGAAGTTTTTTTAAGAAACAGAATTATAGAGATTGAAGATGTGAAGACATTTTTGAAGAAAAGAACTATAAAATGAAAATATGAAGATACAATCGAATGGAGAAGAATAAAGATGAAGAAATGAAGACTACTTGTGTGGAAGCAGAATTATGAAGATTAAAATTACGAAGACATTTTCAGAAGTAGATATGAACATTGAAGTCACGAAGACACCATGGAGATGCAGAAATGAAGGTTGTAAGTTAGGCCTAGTTAATTTTAATATTACATTAGCTTTTCAGTCGCAGAAATATAAAGATTCAAGATGCGGAGAAGATTATTAAGAAACAGAACTATAGAGATTGAAGATATGAAGACATTTTTGAAGAAAAGAACTATAAAATGAAAACATGAAGATACAATCGAACGCAGAAGAATAAAGATGAAGATACGAAGTCTACTTTTGGAAGCAGAATTATGAAGATTCAAGTTAGGAAGACATTTTTCAGAAGGAGATATGAATATTGAAGGCACGAAGACACCTTGGAGATGCAGAAATGAAGGTTGTAAGTTAGGCCTAGTTAATTTTAATGTTACATTAGCTTTTCAGTGGCAGAAATTTAAAGATTCAAGATGCGGAGAAGAATATTATGAAACAGAACTATAGAGATTGAAGATATGAAGACATTTTTGAAGAAAAGAACTATAAAATGAAAATATGAAGATACAATCGAATGCAGAAGAATAAAGATGAAGAAATGAAGACTACTTGTGTGGAAGCAGAATTATGAAGATTAAAGTTACGAAGACATTTTCAGAAGTAGATATGAACATTGAAGTCACGAAGACACCTTGGAGATGCAGAAATGAAGGTTGTAAGTTAGGCCTAGTTAATTTTAATGTTGCATTAGCTTTTCAGTGGCAGAAATATAAAGATTCAAGATGCGGAGAAGATTATTAAGAAACAGAACTATAGAGATTGAAGATATGAAGACATTTTTGAAGAAAAGAACTACAAAATGAAAATATGAAGATACAATCGAACGCAGAAGAATAAAGATGAAGATACGAAGTCTACTTTTGGAAGCAGAATTATGAAGATTCAAGTTAGGAAGACATTTTTCAGAAGGAGATATGAACATTGAAGGCACGAAGACACCTTGGAGATGCAGAAATGAAGGTTGTAAGTTAGGCCTAGTTAATTTTAATGTTGCATTAGCTTTTCAGTGGCAGAAATATAAAGATTCAAGATGCGGAGAAGTTTTTTTAAGAAACAGAATTATAGAGATTGAAGATGTGAAGACATTTTTGAAGAAAAGAACTATAAAATAAAAATATGAAGATACAATCGAATGCAGAAGAATAAAGATAAAAAAATGAAGACTACTTGTGGGAGCAGAATTATGAAGATTAAAGTTACGAAGACATTTTCAGAAGGAGATATGAACATTGAAGGCACGAAGACACCTTGGAGATGCAGAAATGAAGGTTGTAAGTTAGGCCTAGTTAATTTTAATGTTGCATTAGCTTTTCAGTGGCAGAAATATAAAGATTCAAGATGCGGAGAAGTTTTTTTAAGAAACAGAATTATAGAGATTGAAGATGTGAAGACATTTTTGAAGAAAAGAACTATAAAATGAAAATATGAAGATACAATCGAATGGAGAAGAATAAAGATGAAGAAATGAAGACTACTTGTGTGGAAGCAGAATTATGAAGATTAAAATTACGAAGACATTTTCAGAAGTAGATATGAACATTGAAGTCACGAAGACACCATGGAGATGCAGAAATGAAGGTTGTAAGTTAGGCCTAGTTAATTTTAATATTACATTAGCTTTTCAGTCGCAGAAATATAAAGATTCAAGATGCGGAGAAGATTATTAAGAAACAGAACTATAGAGATTGAAGATATGAAGACATTTTTGAAGAAAAGAACTATAAAATGAAAACATGAAGATACAATCGAACGCAGAAGAATGAAGATGAAGATACGAAGTCTACTTTTGGAAGCAGAATTATGAAGATTCAAGTTAGGAAGACATTTTTCAGAAGGAGATATGAATATTGAAGGCACGAAGACACCTTGGAGATGCAGAAATGAAGGTTGTAAGTTAGGCCTAGTTAATTTTAATGTTGCATTAGCTTTTCAGTGGCAGAAATATAAAGATTCAAGATGCGGAGAAGTTTTTTTAAGAAACAGAATTATAGAGATTGAAGATGTGAAGACATTTTTTAAGAAAAGAACTATAAAATGAAAATATGAAGATACAATCGAATGCAGAAGAATAAAGATGAAGATACGAAGTCTACATTTGGAAGCAGAATTATGAAGATTCAAGTTACGAAGACATTTTTCAGAAGGAGATATGAACATTGAAGGCACGAAGAAACCTTGGAGATGAAGAAATGAAGGTTGTAAGTTAGGCCTAGTTAATTTTAATGTTACATTAGCTTTTCAGTGGCAGAAATTTAAAGATTCAAGATGCGGAGAAGAATATTATGAAACAGAACTATAGAGATTGAAGATATGAAGACAATTTTGAAGAAAAGAACTATAAAATGAAAATATGAAGATACATTCGAATGCAGAAGATTAAAGATGAAGATACGAAGACTACTTGAGCAGAATTATGAAAATTCAAATTACGAAGACATTTTTCAGAAGAAGATATGAACATTGAAGGCACGAAGACACCTTGGAGATGCAGAAATGAAGGTTGTAAGTTAGGCCTAGTTAATTTTAATGTTGCATTAGCTTTTCAGTGGCAGAAATATAAAGATTCAACATGCGGAGAAGATTTTTTAAGAAACAGAACTATAGAGATTGAAGATATGAAGACATTTTTGAAGAAAAGAACTGTAAAATGAAAATATGAAGATACAACCGAATGCAGAAGAATAAAGATGAAGAAATGAAGACTACTTGTGGAAGCAGAATTATGAAGATTAAAGTTACGAAGACATTTTCAGAAGGAGATAAGAACATTGAAGTCACGAAGACACCTTGGAGATGCAGAAATGATGGTTGTAAGTTAGGCCTAGTTAATTTTAATGTTGCATTAGCTTTTCAGTGGCAGAAATATAAAGATTCAAGATGCAGAGAAGATTTTTAAGAAACAGAACTATAGAGATTGGAGATATGAAGACATTTTTGAAGAAAAGAAATATAAAATGAAAATATGAAGATACAATCGAATGCAGAAGAATAAAGATGAAGATACGAAGTCTACATTTGGAAGCAGAATTATGAAGATTCAAGTTACGAAGACATTTTTCAGAAGGAGATATGAACATTGAAGGCACGAAGAAACCTTGGAGATGAAGAAATGAAGGTTGTAAGTTAGGCCTAGTTAATTTTAATGTTACATTAGCTTTTCAGTGGCAGAAATTTAAAGATTCAAGATGCGGAGAAGAATATTATGAAACAGAACTATAGAGATTGAAGATATGAAGACAATTTTGAAGAAAAGAACTATAAAATGAAAATATGAAGATACATTCGAATGCAGAAGATTAAAGATGAAGATACGAAGACTACTTGAGCAGAATTATGAAGATTCAAATTACGAAGACATTTTTCAGAAGAAGATATGAACATTGAAGGCACGAAGACACCTTGGAGATGCAGAAATGAAGGTTGTAAGTTAGGCCTAGTTAATTTTAATGTTGCATTAGCTTTTCAGTGGCAGAAATATAAAGATTCAACATGCGGAGAAGATTTTTTAAGAAACAGAACTATAGAGATTGAAGATATGAAGACATTTTTGAAGAAAAGAACTGTAAATGAAAATATGAAGATACAACCGAATGCAGAAGAATAAAGATGAAGAAATGAAGACTACTTGTGGAAGCAGAATTATGAAGATTAAAGTTACGAAGACATTTTCAGAAGGAGATATGAACATTGAAGTCACGAAGACACCTTGGAGATGCAGAAATGATGGTTGTAAGTTAGGCCTAGTTAATTTTATTGTTGCATTAGCTTTTCAGTGGCAGAAATATAAAGATTCAAGATGCGGAGAAGATTTTAAAGAAACAGAACTATAGAGATTGGAGATATGAAGACATTTTTGAAGAAAAGAAATATAAAATGAAAATATGAAGATACAATCGAACGCAGAAGAATAAAGATGAAGATACGAAGTCTACTTTTGGAAGCAGAATTATGAAGATTCAAGTTAGGAAGACATTTTTCAGAAGGAGATATGAACATTGAAGGCACGAAGACACCTTGGAGATGCAGAAATGAAGGTTGTAAGTTAGGCCTAGTTAATTTTAATGTTGCATTAGCTTTTCAGTGGCAGAAATAAAAAGATTCAAGATGCGGAGAAGTTTTTTTAAGAAACAGAATTATAGAGATTGAAGATGTGAAGACATTTTTCAAGAAAAGAATTATAAAATGAAAATATGAAGATGCAATCGAATGCAGAAGAATAAAAATGAAGAAATGAAGACTACTTGTGGAAGCAGAATTATGAAGATTCAAGTTAGGAAGACATTTTTCAGAAGGAGATATGAATATTGAAGGCACGAAGACACCTTGGAGATGAAGAAATGAAGGTTGTAAGTTAGGCCTAGTTAATTTTAATGTTACATTAGCTTTTCAGTGGCAGAAATTTAAAGATTCAAGATGCGGAGAAGAATATTAAGAAACAGAACTATAGAGATTGAAGATATGAAGACAATTTTGAAGAAAAGAACTATAAAATGAAAATATGAAGATACATTCGAATGCAGAAGATTAAAGATGAAGATACGAAGACTACTTGAGCAGAATTATGAAGATTCAAATTACGAAGACATTTTTCAGAAGAAGATATGAACATTGAAGGCACGAAGACACCTTGGAGATGCAGAAATGAAGGTTGTAAGTTAGGCCTAGTTAATTTTAATGTTGCATTAGCTTTTCAGTGGCAGAAATATAAAGATTCAAGATGCGGAGAAGATTTTTTAAGTAACAGAACTATAGAGATTGAAGATATGAAGACATTTTTGAAGAAAAGAACTGTAAAATGAAAATATGAAGATACAATCGAATGAAGAAGAATAAAGATGAAGAAATGAAGATTACTTGTGTGGAAGCAGAATTATGAAGATTAAAGTTACGAAGACATTTTCAGAAGGAGATATGAACATTGAAGTCACGAAGACACCTTGGGGATCAGAAATGAAGGTTGTAAGTTAGGCCTAGTTAATTTTAATGTTGCATTAGCTTTCCAGTGGCAGAAATATAAAGATTCAAGATGCGGAGAAGATTTTTAAGAAACAGAACTATAGAGATTGGAGATATGAAGACATTTTTCAAGAAAAGAATTATAAAATGAAAATATGAAGATACAATCGAATGCAGAAGAATAAAAATGAAGAAATGAAGACTACTTGTGGAAGCAGAATTATGAAGATTCAAGTTACGAAGACATTTTCAGAAGGATATACGAACATTGAAGGCACGAAGAACCCTTGGAGATGCAGAAATAAAGGTTGTAAGTTAGGCCTAGTTAATTTTAATGTTACATTAGCTTTTCAGTGGCAGAAATTTAAAGATTCAAGATGCGGAGAAGAATATTATGAAACAGAACTATAGAGATTGAAGATATGAAGACAATTTTGAAGAAAAGAACTATAAAATGAAAATATGAAGATACATTCGAATGCAGAAGATTAAAGATGAAGATACGAAGACTACTTGAGCAGAATTATGAAGATTCAAATTACGAACACATTTTTCAGAAGAAGATATGAACATTGAAGGCACGAAGACACCTTGGAGATGCAGAAATGAAGGTTGTAAGTTAGGCCTAGTTAATTTTAATGTTGCATTAGCTTTTCAGTGGCAGAAATATAAAGATTCAACATGCGGAGAAGATTTTTTAAGAAACAGAACTATAGAGATTGAAGATATGAAGACATTTTTGAAGAAAAGAACTGTAAAATGAAAATATGAAGATACAACCGAATGCAGAAGAATAAAGATGAAGAAATGAAGACTACTTGTGGAAGCAGAATTATGAAGATTAAAGTTACGAAGACATTTTCAGAAGGAGATATGAACATTGAAGTCACGAAGACACCTTGGAGATGCAGAAATGATGGTTGTAAGTTAGGCCTAGTTAATTTTAATGTTGCATTAGCTTTTCAGTGGCAGAAATATAAAGATTCAAGATGCGGAGAAGATTTTTAAGAAACCGAACTATAGAGATTGGAGATATGAAGACATTTTTGAAGAAAAGAAATATAAAATGAAAATATGAAGATACAATCGAACGCAGAAGAATAAAGATGAAGATACGAAGTCTACTTTTGGAAGCAGAATTATGAAGATTCAAGTTAGGAAGACATTTTTCAGAAGGAGATATGAACATTGAAGGCACGAAGACACCTTGGAGATGCAGAAATGAAGGTTGTAAGTTAGGCCTAGTTAATTTTAATGTTGCATTAGCTTTTCAGTGGCAGAAATATAAAGATTCAAGATGCGGAGAAGTTTTTTTAAGAAACAGAATTATAGAGATTGAAGATGTGAAGACATTTTTCAAGAAAAGAATTATAAAATGAAAATATGAAGATACAATCGAATGCAGAAGAATAAAAATGAAGAAATGAAGACTACTTGTGGAAGCAGAATTATGAAGATTCAAGTTAGGAAGACATTTTTCAGAAGGAGATATGAACATTGAAGGCACGAAGACACCTTGGAGATGAAGAAATGAAGGTTGTAAGTTAGGCCTAGTTATTTTTAATGTTACATTAGCTTTTCAGTGGCAGAAATTTAAAGATTCAAGATGCGGAGAAGAATATTAAGAAACAGAACTATAGAGATTGAAGATATGAAGACAATTTTGAAGAAAAGAACTTTAAAATGAAAATATGAAGATACATTCGAATGCAGAAGATTAAAGATGAAGATACGAAGACTACTTGAGCAGAATTATGAAGATTCAAATTACGAAGACATTTTTCAGAAGAAGATATGAACATTGAAGGCACGAAGACACCTTGGAGATGCAGAAATGAAGGTTGTAAGTTAGGCCTAGTTAATTTTAATGTTACATCAGCTTTTCAGTGGCAGAAATATAAAGAATCAAGATGCGGAGAAGATTATTAGGAAACAGAACTATAGAGATTGGAGATATGAAGACATTTTTGAAGAAAAGAACTATAACATGAAAATATGAAGATACAATCGAACTCAGAAGAATAAAGATGAAGATACGAAGTCTACTTTTGGAAGCAGCATTATGAAGATTCAAGTTAGGAAGACATTTTTCAGAAGGAGATATGAAAATTGAAGGCACGAAGACACATTGGAGATGCAGAAATGAAGGTTGTAAGTTAGGCCTAGTTAATTTTCATATTACATTAGCTTTTCAGTCGCAGAAATATAAAGATTCAAGATGCGGAGAAGAATATTAAGAAACAGAACTATAGAGATTGAAGATATGAAGACATTTTTGAAGAAAAGAACTATAAAATGAAAATATGAAGATACAATCGAACGCAGAAGAATAAAGATGAAGATACGAAGTCTACTTTTGGAAGCAGAATTATGAAGATTCAAGTTAGGAAGACATTTTTCAGAAGGAGATATGAACATTGAAGGCACGAAGACATCTTGGAGATGCAGAAATGAAGGTTGTAAGTTAGGCCTAGTTAATTTTAATGTTGCATTAGCTTTTCAGTGGCAGAAATATAAAGATTCAAGATGCGGAGAAGTTTTTTTAAGAAACAGAATTATAGAGATTGAAGATGTGAAGACATTTTTGAAGAAAAGAACTATAAAATGAAAATATGAAGATACAATCGAATGCAGAAGAATAAAGATGAGGAAATGAAGACTACTTGTGGGAGCAGAATTATGAAGATTAAAGTTACGAAGACATTCTCAGAAGGAGATATGAACATTGAAGGCACGAAGACACCTTGGAGATGCAGAAATGAAGGTTGTAAGTTAGGCCTAGTTAATTTTAATGTTGCATTAGCTTTTCAGTGGCAGAAATATAAAGATTCAACATGCGGAGAAGATTTTTTAAGAAACAGAACTATAGAGATTGAAGATATGAAGACATTTTTGAAGAAAAGAACTGTAAAATGAAAATATGAAGATACAACCGAATGCAGAAGAATAAAGATGAAGAAATGAAGACTATTTGTGGAAGCAGAATTATGAAGATTAAAGTTACGAAGACATTTTCAGAAGGAGATATGAACATTGAAGTCACGAAGACACCTTGGAGATGCAGAAATGATGGTTGTAAGTTAGGCCTAGTTAATTTTAATGTTGCATTAGCTTTTCAGTGGCAGAAATATAAAGATTCAAGATGCGGAGAAGATTTTTAAGAAACAGAACTATAGAGATTGGAGATATGAAGACATTTTTGAAGAAAAGAAATATAAAATGAAAATATGAAAATACAATCGAACGCAGAAGAATAAAGATGAAGATACGAAGTCTACTTTTGGAAGCAGAATTATGAAGATTCAAGTTAGGGAGACATTTTTCAGAAGGAGATATGAACATTGAAGGCACGAAGACACCTTGGAGATGCAGAAATGAAGGTTGTAAGTTAGGCCTAGTTAATTTTAATGTTGCATTAGCTTTTCAGTGGCAGAAATATAAAGATTCAAGATGCGGAGAAGATTTTTTAAGTAACAGAACTATAGAGATTGAAGATATGAAGACATTTTTGAAGAAAATAACTGTAAAATGAAAATATGAAATTACAATCGAATGGAGAAGAATAAAGATGAGGAAATGAAGATTACTTGTGTGGAAGCAGAATTATGAAGATTAAAGTTACAAAGACATTTTCAGAAGGAGATATGAACATTGAAGTCACGAAGACACCTTGGGGATCAGAAATGAAGGTTGTAAGTTAGGCCTAGTTAATTTTAATGTTGCATTAGCTTTCCAGTGGCAGAAATATAAAGATTCAAGATGCGGAGAAGATTTTTAAGAAACAGAACTATAGAGATTGGAGATATGAAGACATTTTTCAAGAAAAGAATTATAAAATGAAAATATGAAGATACAATCGAATGCAGAAGAATAAAAATGAAGAAATGAAGACTACTTGTGGAAGCAGAATTATGAAGATTCAAGTTACGAAGACATTTTCAGAAGGATATACGAACATTGAAGGCACGAAGAACCCTTGGAGATGCAGAAATAAAGGTTGTAAGTTAGGCCTAGTTAATTTTAATGTTACATTAGCTTTTCAGTGGCAGAAATTTAAAGATTCAAGATGCGGAGAAGAATATTATGAAACAGAACTATAGAGATTGAAGATATGAAGACAATTTTGAAGAAAAGAACTATAAAATGAAAATATGAAGATACATTCGAATGCAGAAGATTAAAGATGAAGATACGAAGACTACTTGAGCAGAATTATGAAGATTCAAATTACGAACACATTTTTCAGAAGAAGATATGAACATTGAAGGCACGAAGACACCTTGGAGATGCAGAAATGAAGGTTGTAAGTTAGGCCTAGTTAATTTTAATGTTGCATTAGCTTTTCAGTGGCAGAAATATAAAGATTCAACATGCGGAGAAGATTTTTTAAGAAACAGAACTATAGAGATTGAAGATATGAAGACATTTTTGAAGAAAAGAACTGTAAAATGAAAATATGAAGATACAACCGAATGCAGAAGAATAAAGATGAAGAAATGAAGACTACTTGTGGAAGCAGAATTATGAAGATTAAAGTTACGAAGACATTTTCAGAAGGAGATATGAACATTGAAGTCACGAAGACACCTTGGAGATGCAGAAATGATGGTTGTAAGTTAGGCCTAGTTAATTTTAATGTTGCATTAGCTTTTCAGTGGCAGAAATATAAAGATTCAAGATGCGGAGAAGATTTTTAAGAAACCGAACTATAGAGATTGGAGATATGAAGACATTTTTGAAGAAAAGAAATATAAAATGAAAATATGAAGATACAATCGAACGCAGAAGAATAAAGATGAAGATACGAAGTCTACTTTTGGAAGCAGAATTATGAAGATTCAAGTTAGGAAGACATTTTTCAGAAGGAGATATGAACATTGAAGGCACGAAGACACCTTGGAGATGCAGAAATGAAGGTTGTAAGTTAGGCCTAGTTAATTTTAATGTTGCATTAGCTTTTCAGTGGCAGAAATATAAAGATTCAAGATGCGGAGAAGTTTTTTTAAGAAACAGAATTATAGAGATTGAAGATGTGAAGACATTTTTCAAGAAAAGAATTATAAAATGAAAATATGAAGATACAATCGAATGCAGAAGAATAAAAATGAAGAAATGAAGACTACTTGTGGAAGCAGAATTATGAAGATTCAAGTTAGGAAGACATTTTTCAGAAGGAGATATGAACATTGAAGGCACGAAGACACCTTGGAGATGAAGAAATGAAGGTTGTAAGTTAGGCCTAGTTATTTTTAATGTTACATTAGCTTTTCAGTGGCAGAAATTTAAAGATTCAAGATGCGGAGAAGAATATTAAGAAACAGAACTATAGAGATTGAAGATATGAAGACAATTTTGAAGAAAAGAACTTTAAAATGAAAATATGAAGATACATTCGAATGCAGAAGATTAAAGATGAAGATACGAAGACTACTTGAGCAGAATTATGAAGATTCAAATTACGAAGACATTTTTCAGAAGAAGATATGAACATTGAAGGCACGAAGACACCTTGGAGATGCAGAAATGAAGGTTGTAAGTTAGGCCTAGTTAATTTTAATGTTACATCAGCTTTTCAGTGGCAGAAATATAAAGAATCAAGATGCGGAGAAGATTATTAGGAAACAGAACTATAGAGATTGGAGATATGAAGACATTTTTGAAGAAAAGAACTATAACATGAAAATATGAAGATACAATCGAACTCAGAAGAATAAAGATGAAGATACGAAGTCTACTTTTGGAAGCAGCATTATGAAGATTCAAGTTAGGAAGACATTTTTCAGAAGGAGATATGAAAATTGAAGGCACGAAGACACATTGGAGATGCAGAAATGAAGGTTGTAAGTTAGGCCTAGTTAATTTTCATATTACATTAGCTTTTCAGTCGCAGAAATATAAAGATTCAAGATGCGGAGAAGAATATTAAGAAACAGAACTATAGAGATTGAAGATATGAAGACATTTTTGAAGAAAAGAACTATAAAATGAAAATATGAAGATACAATCGAACGCAGAAGAATAAAGATGAAGATACGAAGTCTACTTTTGGAAGCAGAATTATGAAGATTCAAGTTAGGAAGACATTTTTCAGAAGGAGATATGAACATTGAAGGCACGAAGACATCTTGGAGATGCAGAAATGAAGGTTGTAAGTTAGGCCTAGTTAATTTTAATGTTGCATTAGCTTTTCAGTGGCAGAAATATAAAGATTCAAGATGCGGAGAAGTTTTTTTAAGAAACAGAATTATAGAGATTGAAGATGTGAAGACATTTTTGAAGAAAAGAACTATAAAATGAAAATATGAAGATACAATCGAATGCAGAAGAATAAAGATGAGGAAATGAAGACTACTTGTGGGAGCAGAATTATGAAGATTAAAGTTACGAAGACATTCTCAGAAGGAGATATGAACATTGAAGGCACGAAGACACCTTGGAGATGCAGAAATGAAGGTTGTAAGTTAGGCCTAGTTAATTTTAATGTTGCATTAGCTTTTCAGTGGCAGAAATATAAAGATTCAACATGCGGAGAAGATTTTTTAAGAAACAGAACTATAGAGATTGAAGATATGAAGACATTTTTGAAGAAAAGAACTGTAAAATGAAAATATGAAGATACAACCGAATGCAGAAGAATAAAGATGAAGAAATGAAGACTATTTGTGGAAGCAGAATTATGAAGATTAAAGTTACGAAGACATTTTCAGAAGGAGATATGAACATTGAAGTCACGAAGACACCTTGGAGATGCAGAAATGATGGTTGTAAGTTAGGCCTAGTTAATTTTAATGTTGCATTAGCTTTTCAGTGGCAGAAATATAAAGATTCAAGATGCGGAGAAGATTTTTAAGAAACAGAACTATAGAGATTGGAGATATGAAGACATTTTTGAAGAAAAGAAATATAAAATGAAAATATGAAAATACAATCGAACGCAGAAGAATAAAGATGAAGATACGAAGTCTACTTTTGGAAGCAGAATTATGAAGATTCAAGTTAGGGAGACATTTTTCAGAAGGAGATATGAACATTGAAGGCACGAAGACACCTTGGAGATGCAGAAATGAAGGTTGTAAGTTAGGCCTAGTTAATTTTAATGTTGCATTAGCTTTTCAGTGGCAGAAATATAAAGATTCAAGATGCGGAGAAGATTTTTTAAGTAACAGAACTATAGAGATTGAAGATATGAAGACATTTTTGAAGAAAATAACTGTAAAATGAAAATATGAAATTACAATCGAATGGAGAAGAATAAAGATGAGGAAATGAAGATTACTTGTGTGGAAGCAGAATTATGAAGATTAAAGTTACAAAGACATTTTCAGAAGGAGATATGAACATTGAAGTCACGAAGACACCTTGGGGATCAGAAATGAAGGTTGTAAGTTAGGCCTAGTTAATTTTAATGTTGCATTAGCTTTCCAGTGGCAGAAATATAAAGATTCAAGATGCGGAGAAGATTTTTAAGAAACAGAACTATAGAGATTGGAGATATGAAGACATTTTTAAAGAAAAGAATTATAAAATGAAAATATGAAGATACAATCGAATGCAGAAGAATAAAAATGAAGAAATGAAGACTACTTGTAGAAGCAGAATTATGAAGATTCAAGTTAGGAAGACATTTTTCAGAAGGAGATATGAAAATTGAAGGCACGAAGACACATTGGAGATGCAGAAATGAAGGTTGTAAGTTAGGCCTAGTTAATTTTAATATTACATTAGCTTTTCAGTCGCAGAAATATAAAGAGTCAAGATGCGGAGAAGATTATTAAGAAACAGAACTATAGAGATTGAAGATATGAAGACATTTTTGAAGAAAAGAACTATAAAATGAAAATATGAAGATACAATCGAACGCAGAAGAATAAAGATGAAGATACGAAGTCTACTTTTGGAAGCAGAATTATGAAGATTCAAGTTAGGAAGACATTTTTCAGAAGGAGATATGAACATTGAAGGCACGAAGACACCTTGGAGATGCAGAAATGAAGGTTGTAAGTTAGGCCTAGTTAATTTTAATGTTGCATTAGCTTTTCAGTGGCAGAAATATAAAGATTCAAGATGCGGAGAAGATTTTTTAAGAAACAGAACTATATAGATTGAAGATATGAAGACATTTTTGAAGAAAATAACTGTAAAATGAAAATATGAAGATACAATCGAATGCAGAAGAATAAAAATGAAGAAATGAATACTACTTGTGTGGAAGCAGAATTATGAAGATTAAAGTTACGAAGACATTTTCAGAAGTAGATATGAACATTGAAGTCACGAAGACACCTTGGAGATGCAGAAATGAAGGTTGTAAGTTAGGCCTAGTTAATTTTAATGTTACATTAGCTTTTCAGTGGCAGAAATTTAAAGATTCAAGATGCGGAGAAGAATATTATGAAACAGAACTATAGAGATTGAAGATATGAAGACAATTTTGAAGAAAAGAACTATAAAATGAAAATATGAAGATACATTCGAATGCAGAAGATTAAAGATGAAGATACGAAGACTACTTGAGCAGAATTATGAAGATTCAAATTACGAACACATTTTTCAGAAGAAGATATGAACATTGAAGGCACGAAGACACCTTGGAGATGCAGAAATGAAGGTTGTAAGTTAGGCCTAGTTAATTTTAATGTTGCATTAGCTTTTCAGTGGCAGAAATATAAAGATTCAACATGCGGAGAAGATTTTTTAAGAAACAGAACTATAGAGATTGAAGATATGAAGACATTTTTGAAGAAAAGAACTGTAAAATGAAAATATGAAGATACAACCGAATGCAGAAGAATAAAGATGAAGAAATGAAGACTACTTGTGGAAGCAGAATTATGAAGATTAAAGTTACGAAGACATTTTCAGAAGGAGATATGAACATTGAAGTCACGAAGACACCTTGGAGATGCAGAAATGATGGTTGTAAGTTAGGCCTAGTTAATTTTAATGTTGCATTAGCTTTTCAGTGGCAGAAATATAAAGATTCAAGATGCGGAGAAGATTTTTAAGAAACCGAACTATAGAGATTGGAGATATGAAGACATTTTTGAAGAAAAGAAATATAAAATGAAAATATGAAGATACAATCGAACGCAGAAGAATAAAGATGAAGATACGAAGTCTACTTTTGGAAGCAGAATTATGAAGATTCAAGTTAGGAAGACATTTTTCAGAAGGAGATATGAACATTGAAGGCACGAAGACACCTTGGAGATGCAGAAATGAAGGTTGTAAGTTAGGCCTAGTTAATTTTAATGTTGCATTAGCTTTTCAGTGGCAGAAATATAAAGATTCAAGATGCGGAGAAGTTTTTTTAAGAAACAGAATTATAGAGATTGAAGATGTGAAGACATTTTTCAAGAAAAGAATTATAAAATGAAAATATGAAGATACAATCGAATGCAGAAGAATAAAAATGAAGAAATGAAGACTACTTGTGGAAGCAGAATTATGAAGATTCAAGTTAGGAAGACATTTTTCAGAAGGAGATATGAACATTGAAGGCACGAAGACACCTTGGAGATGAAGAAATGAAGGTTGTAAGTTAGGCCTAGTTAATTTTAATGTTACATTAGCTTTTCAGTGGCAGAAATTTAAAGATTCAAGATGCGGAGAAGATTTTTTAAGAAACAGAACTATAGAGATTGAAGATATGAAGACAATTTTGAAGAAAAGAACTTTAAAATGAAAATATGAAGATACATTCGAATGCAGAAGATTAAAGATGAAGATACGAAGACTACTTGAGCAGAATTATGAAGATTCAAATTACGAAGACATTTTTCAGAAGAAGATATGAACATTGAAGGCACGAAGACACCTTGGAGATGCAGAAATGAAGGTTGTAAGTTAGGCCTAGTTAATTTTAATGTTGCATTAGCTTTTCAGTGGCAGAAATATAAAGATTCAAGATGCGGAGAAGATTTTTTAAGTAACAGAACTATAGAGATTGAAGATATGAAGACATTTTTGAAGAAAAGAACTGTAAAATGAAAATATGAAGATACAATCGAATGGAGAAGAATAAAGATGAAGAAATGAAGATTACTTGTGTGGAAGCAGAATTATGAAGATTAAAGTTACGAAGACATTTTCGGAAGGAGATATGAACTTTGAAGTCACGAAGACACCTTGGGGATCAGAAATGAAGGTTGTAAGTTAGGCCTAGTTAATTTTAATGTTGCATTAGCTTTCCAGTGGCAGAAATATAAAGATTCAAGATGCGGAGAAGATTTTTAAGAAACAGAACTATAGAGATTGGAGATATGAAGACATTTTTCAAGAAAAGAATTATAAAATGAAAATATGAAGATACAATCGAATGCAGAAGAATAAAAATGAAGAAATGAAGACTACTTGTGGAAGCAGAATTATGAAGATTCAAGTTACGAAGACTCTTTCAGAAGGATATACGAACATTGAAGGCACGAAGAACCCTTGGAGATGCAGAAATGAAGGTTGTAAGTTAGGCCTAGTTAATTTTAATGTTACATTAGCTTCTCAGTGGCAGAAATATAAAGAATCAAGATGCGGAGAAGATTATTAGGAAACAGAACTATAGAGATTGGAGATATGAAGACATTTTTGAAGAAAAGAACTATAACATGAAAATATGAAGATACAATCGAACTCAGAAGAATAAAGATGAAGATACGAAGTCTACTTTTGGAAGCAGAATTATGAAGATTCAAGTTAGGAAGACATTTTTCAGAAGGAGATATGAAAATTGAAGGCACGAAGACACATTGGAGATGCAGAAATGAAGGTTGTAAGTTAGGCCTAGTTAATTTTCATATTACATTAGCTTTTCAGTCGCAGAAATATAAAGATTCAAGATGCGGAGAAGAATATTAAGAAACAGAACTATAGAGATTGAAGATATGAAGACATTTTTGAAGAAAAGAACTATAAAATGAAAATATGAAGATACAATCGAACGCAGAAGAATAAAGATGAAGATACGAAGTCTACTTTTGGAAGCAGAATTATGAAGATTCAAGTTAGGAAGACATTTTTCAGAAGGAGATATGAACATTGAAGGCACGAAGACATCTTGGAGATGCAGAAATGAAGGTTGTAAGTTAGGCCTAGTTAATTTTAATGTTGCATTAGCTTTTCAGTGGCAGAAATATAAAGATTCAAGATGCGGAGAAGTTTTTTTAAGAAACAGAATTATAGAGATTGAAGATGTGAAGACATTTTTGAAGAAAAGAACTATAAAATGAAAATATGAAGATACAATCGAATGCAGAAGAATAAAGATGAGGAAATGAAGACTACTTGTGGGAGCAGAATTATGAAGATTAAAGTTACGAAGACATTCTCAGAAGGAGATATGAACATTGAAGGCACGAAGACACCTTGGAGTTGCAGAAATGAAGGTTGTAAGTTAGGCCTAGTTAATTTTAATGTTGCATTAGCTTTTCAGTGGCAGAAATATAAAGATTCAAGATGCGGAGAAGATTTTTTAAGAAACAGAACTATATAGATTGAAGATATGAAGACATTTTTGAAGAAAAGAACTGTAAAATGAAAATATGAAGATACAATCGAATGCAGAAGAATAAAGATGAAGAAATGAAGACTAATTGTGTGGAAGCAGAATTATGAAGATTAAAGTTACGAAGACATTTTCAGAAGTAGATATGAACATTGAAGTCACGAAGACACCTTGGAGATGCAGAAATGAAGGTTGTAATTTAGACCTAGTTAATTTTAATGTTGCATTAGCTTTTCAGTGGCAGAAATATAAAGATTCAAGATGCGGAGAAGTTTTTTTAAGAAACAGAATTATAGAGATTGAAGATGTGAAGACATTTTTCAAGAAAAGAATTATAAAATGAAAATATGAAGATACAATCGAATGCAGAAGAATAAAAATGAAGAAATGAAGACTACTTGTGAAAGCAGAATTATGAAGATTCAAGTTACGAAGACATTTTTCAGAAGAAGATATGAACATTGAAGGCACGAAGACACCTTGGAGATGCAGAAATGAAGGTTGTAAGTTAGGCCTAGTTAATTTTAATGTTGCATTAGCTTTTCAGTGGCAGAAATATAAAGATTCAACATGCGGAGAAGATTTTTTAAGAAACAGAACTATAGAGATTGGAGATATGAAGCCATTTTTGAAGAAAAGAAATATAAAATGAAAATATGAAGATACAATCGAACGCAGAAGAATAAAGATGAAGATACGAAGTCTACATTTGGAAGCAGAATTATGAAGATTCAAGTTACGAAGACATTTTTCAGAAGAAGATATGAACATTGAAGGCACGAAGACATCTTGGAGATGCAAAAATGAAGGTTGTAAGTTAGGCCTAGTTAATTTTAATGTTGCATTAGCTTTTCAGTGGCAGAAATATAAAGATTCAACATGCGGAGAAGATTTTTTAAGAAACAGAACTATAGAGATTGGAGATATGAAGACATTTTTGAAGAAAAGAACTATAAAATGAAAATATGAAGATACAATCGAACGCAGAAGAATAAAGATGAAGATACGAAGTCTACTTGTGAAAGCAGAATTATGAAGATTCAAGTTACGAAGACATTTTTCAGAAGAAGATATGAACATTGAAGGCACGAAGACACCTTGGAGATGCAGAAATGAAGGTTGTAAGTTAGGCCTAGTTAATTTTAATGTTGCATTAGCTTTTCAGTGGCAGAAATATAAAGATTCAACATGCGGAGAAGATTTTTTAAGAAACAGAACTATAGAGATTGGAGATATGAAGACATTTTTGAAGAAAAGAACTATAACATGAAAATATGAAGATACAATCGAACTCAGAAGAATAAAGATGAAGATACGAAGTCTACATTTGGAAGCAGAATTATGAAGATTCAAGTTACGAAGACATTTTTCAGAAGAAGATATGAACATTGAAGGCACGAAGACATCTTGGAGATGCAGAAATGAAGGTTGTAAGTTAGGCCTAGTTAATTTTAATGTTGCATTAGCTTTTCAGTGGCAGAAATATAAAGATTCAACATGCGGAGAAGATTTTTTAAGAAACAGAACTATAGAGATTGGAGATATGAAGACATTTTTGAAGAAAAGAACTATAAAATGAAAATATGAAGATACAATCGAACGCAGAAGAATAAAGATGAAGATACGAAGTCTACTTTTGGAAGCAGAATTATGAAGATTCAAGTTAGGAAGACATTTTTCAGAAGGAGATATGAACATTGAAGGCACGAAGACATCTTGGAGATGCAGAAATGAAGGTTGTAAGTTAGGCCTAGTTAATTTTAATGTTGCATTAGCTTTTCAGTGGCAGAAATATAAAGATTCAAGATGCGGAGAAGTTTTTTTAAGAAACAGAATTATAGAGATTGAAGATGTGAAGACATTTTTGAAGAAAAGAACTATAAAATGAAAATATGAAGATACAATCGAATGCAGAAGAATAAAGATGAAGAAATGAAGACTACTTGTGGGAGCAGAATTATGAAGATTAAAGTTACGAAGACATTCTCAGAAGGAGATATGAACATTGAAGGCACGAAGACACCTTGGAGTTGCAGAAATGAAGGTTGTAAGTTAGGCCTAGTTAATTTTAATGTTGCATTAGCTTTTCAGTGGCAGAAATATAAAGATTCAAGATGCGGAGAAGATTTTTTAAGAAACAGAACTATATAGATTGAAGATATGAAGACATTTTTGAAGAAAAGAACTGTAAAATGAAAATATGAAGATACAATCGAATGCAGAAGAATAAAGATGAAGAAATGAAGACTACTTGTGTGGAAGCAGAATTATGAAGATTAAAGTAAAGAAGACATTTTCAGAAGTAGATATGAACATTGAAGTCACGAAGACACCTTGGAGATGCAGAAATGAAGGTTGTAATTTAGACCTAGTTAATTTTAATGTTGCATTAGCTTTTCAGTGGCAGAAATATAAAGATTCAAGATGCGGAGAAGTTTTTTTAAGAAACAGAATTATAGAGATTGAAGATGTGAAGACATTTTTCAAGAAAAGAATTATAAAATGAAAATATGAAGATACAATCGAATGCAGAAGAATAAAAATGAAGAAATGAAGACTACTTGTGAAAGCAGAATTATGAAGATTCAAGTTACGAAGACATTTTTCAGAAGAAGATATGAACATTGAAGGCACGAAGACACCTTTGAGATGCAGAAATGAAGGTTGTAAGTTAGGCCTAGTTAATTTTAATGTTGCATTAGCTTTTCAGTGGCAGAAATATAAAGATTCAACATGCGGAGAAGATTTTTTAAGAAACAGAACTATAGAGATTGAAGATATGAAGACATTTTTGAAGAAAAGAACTGTAAAATGAAAATATGAAGATACAACCGAATGCAGAAGAATAAAGATGAAGAAATGAAGACTACTTGTGGAAGCAGAATTATGAAGATTAAAGTTACGAAGACATTTTCAGAAGGAGATATGAACATTGAAGTCACGAAGACACCTTGGAGATGCAGAAATGATGGTTGTAAGTTAGGCCTAGTTAATTTTAATGTTGCATTAGCTTTTCAGTGGCAGAAATATAAAGATTCAAGATGCGGAGAAGATTTTTAAGAAACAGAACTATAGAGATTGGAGATATGAAAACGATTTTGAAGAAAAGAACTATAAAATGAAAATATGAAGATACATTCGAATGCAGAAGATTAAAGATGAAGATACGAAGACTACTTGAGCAGAATTATGAAGATTCAAACTACGAAGACATTTTTCAGAAGAAGATATGAACATTGAAGGCACGAAGACACCTTGGAGATGCAGAAATGAAGGTTGTAAGTTAGGCCTAGTTAATTTTAATGTTGCATTAGCTTTTCAGTGGCAGAAATATAAAGATTCAACATGCGGAGAAGATTTTTTAAGAAACAGAACTATAGAGATTGGAGATATGAAGACATTTTTGAAGAAAAGAACTGTAAAATGAAAATATGAAGATACAACCGAATGCAGAAGAATAAAGATGAAGAAATGAAGACTATTTGTGGAAGCAGAATTATGAAGATTAAAGTTACGAAGACATTTTCAGAAGGAGATATGAACATTGAAGTCACGAAGACACCTTGGAGATGCAGAAATGATGGTTGTAAGTTAGGCCTAGTTAATTTTAATGTTGCATTAGCTTTTCAGTGGCAGAAATATAAAGATTCAAGATGCGGAGAAGATTTTTAAGAAACAGAACTATAGAGATTGGAGATATGAAGACATTTTTGAAGAAAAGAAATATAAAATGAAAATATGAAGATACAATCGAACGCAGAAGAATAAAGATGAAGATACGAAGTCTACTTTTGGAAGCAGAATTATGAAGATTCAAGTTAGGGAGACATTTTTCAGAAGGAGATATGAACATTGAAGGCACGAAGACACCTTGGAGATGCAGAAATGAAGGTTGTAAGTTAGGCCTAGTTAATTTTAATGTTGCATTAGCTTTTCAGTGGCAGAAATATAAAGATTCAAGATGCGGAGAAGATTTTTTAAGTAACAGAACTATAGAGATTGAAGATATGAAGACATTTTTGAAGAAAATAACTGTAAAATGAAAATATGAAATTACAATCGAATGGAGAAGAATAAAGATGAGGAAATGAAGATTACTTGTGTGGAAGCAGAATTATGAAGATTAAAGTTACAAAGACATTTTCAGAAGGAGATATGAACATTGAAGTCACGAAGACACCTTGGGGATCAGAAATGAAGGTTGTAAGTTAGGCCTAGTTAATTTTAATGTTGCATTAGCTTTCCAGTGGCAGAAATATAAAGATTCAAGATGCGGAGAAGATTTTTAAGAAACAGAACTATAGAGATTGGAGATATGAAGACATGTTTAAAGAAAAGAATTATAAAATGAAAATATGAAGATACAATCGAATGCAGAAGAATAAAAATGAAGAAATGAAGACTACTTGTAGAAGCAGAATTATGAAGATTCAAGTTAGGAAGACATTTTTCAGAAGGAGATATGAAAATTGAAGGCACGAAGACACATTGGAGATGCAGAAATGAAGGTTGTAAGTTAGGCCTAGTTAATTATAATGTTGCATTAGCTTTTCAGTGGCAGAAATATAAAGATTCAACATGCGGAGAAGATTTTTTAAGAAACAGAACTATAGAGATTGGAGATATGAAGACATTTTTGAAGAAAAGAACTATAACATGAAAATATGAAGATACAATCGAACTCAGAAGAATAAAGATGAAGATACGAAGTCTACATTTGGAAGCAGAATTATGAAGATTCAAGTTACGAAGACATTTTTCAGAAGAAGATATGAACATTGAAGGCACGAAGACATCTTGGAGATGCAGAAATGAAGGTTGTAAGTTAGGCCTAGTTAATTTTAATGTTGCATTAGCTTTTCAGTGGCAGAAATATAAAGATTCAACATGCGGAGAAGATTTTTTAAGAAACAGAACTATAGAGATTGGAGATATGAAGACATTTTTGAAGAAAAGAACTATAAAATGAAAATATGAAGATACAATCGAACGCAGAAGAATAAAGATGAAGATACGAAGTCTACTTTTGGAAGCAGAATTATGAAGATTCAAGTTAGGAAGACATTTTTCAGAAGGAGATATGAACATTGAAGGCACGAAGACATCTTGGAGATGCAGAAATGAAGGTTGTAAGTTAGGCCTAGTTAATTTTAATGTTGCATTAGCTTTTCAGTGGCAGAAATATAAAGATTCAAGATGCGGAGAAGTTTTTTTAAGAAACAGAATTATAGAGATTGAAGATGTGAAGACATTTTTGAAGAAAAGAACTATAAAATGAAAATATGAAGATACAATCGAATGCAGAAGAATAAAGATGAAGAAATGAAGACTACTTGTGGGAGCAGAATTATGAAGATTAAAGTTACGAAGACATTCTCAGAAGGAGATATGAACATTGAAGGCACGAAGACACCTTGGAGTTGCAGAAATGAAGGTTGTAAGTTAGGCCTAGTTAATTTTAATGTTGCATTAGCTTTTCAGTGGCAGAAATATAAAGATTCAAGATGCGGAGAAGATTTTTTAAGAAACAGAACTATATAGATTGAAGATATGAAGACATTTTTGAAGAAAAGAACTGTAAAATGAAAATATGAAGATACAATCGAATGCAGAAGAATAAAGATGAAGAAATGAAGACTACTTGTGTGGAAGCAGAATTATGAAGATTAAAGTAAAGAAGACATTTTCAGAAGTAGATATGAACATTGAAGTCACGAAGACACCTTGGAGATGCAGAAATGAAGGTTGTAATTTAGACCTAGTTAATTTTAATGTTGCATTAGCTTTTCAGTGGCAGAAATATAAAGATTCAAGATGCGGAGAAGTTTTTTTAAGAAACAGAATTATAGAGATTGAAGATGTGAAGACATTTTTCAAGAAAAGAATTATAAAATGAAAATATGAAGATACAATCGAATGCAGAAGAATAAAAATGAAGAAATGAAGACTACTTGTGAAAGCAGAATTATGAAGATTCAAGTTACGAAGACATTTTTCAGAAGAAGATATGAACATTGAAGGCACGAAGACACCTTTGAGATGCAGAAATGAAGGTTGTAAGTTAGGCCTAGTTAATTTTAATGTTGCATTAGCTTTTCAGTGGCAGAAATATAAAGATTCAACATGCGGAGAAGATTTTTTAAGAAACAGAACTATAGAGATTGAAGATATGAAGACATTTTTGAAGAAAAGAACTGTAAAATGAAAATATGAAGATACAACCGAATGCAGAAGAATAAAGATGAAGAAATGAAGACTACTTGTGGAAGCAGAATTATGAAGATTAAAGTTACGAAGACATTTTCAGAAGGAGATATGAACATTGAAGTCACGAAGACACCTTGGAGATGCAGAAATGATGGTTGTAAGTTAGGCCTAGTTAATTTTAATGTTGCATTAGCTTTTCAGTGGCAGAAATATAAAGATTCAAGATGCGGAGAAGATTTTTAAGAAACAGAACTATAGAGATTGGAGATATGAAAACGATTTTGAAGAAAAGAACTATAAAATGAAAATATGAAGATACATTCGAATGCAGAAGATTAAAGATGAAGATACGAAGACTACTTGAGCAGAATTATGAAGATTCAAACTACGAAGACATTTTTCAGAAGAAGATATGAACATTGAAAGCACGAAGACACCTTGGAGATGCAGAAATGAAGGTTGTAAGTTAGGCCTAGTTAATTTTAATGTTGCATTAGCTTTTCAGTGGCAGAAATATAAAGATTCAACATGCGGAGAAGATTTTTTAAGAAACAGAACTATAGAGATTGGAGATATGAAGACATTTTTGAAGAAAAGAACTGTAAAATGAAAATATGAAGATACAACCGAATGCAGAAGAATAAAGATGAAGAAATGAAGACTATTTGTGGAAGCAGAATTATGAAGATTAAAGTTACGAAGACATTTTCAGAAGGAGATATGAACATTGAAGTCACGAAGACACCTTGGAGATGCAGAAATGATGGTTGTAAGTTAGGCCTAGTTAATTTTAATGTTGCATTAGCTTTTCAGTGGCAGAAATATAAAGATTCAAGATGCGGAGAAGATTTTTAAGAAACAGAACTATAGAGATTGGAGATATGAAGACATTTTTGAAGAAAAGAAATATAAAATGAAAATATGAAGATACAATCGAACGCAGAAGAATAAAGATGAAGATACGAAGTCTACTTTTGGAAGCAGAATTATGAAGATTCAAGTTAGGGAGACATTTTTCAGAAGGAGATATGAACATTGAAGGCACGAAGACACCTTGGAGATGCAGAAATGAAGGTTGTAAGTTAGGCCTAGTTAATTTTAATGTTGCATTAGCTTTTCAGTGGCAGAAATATAAAGATTCAAGATGCGGAGAAGATTTTTTAAGTAACAGAACTATAGAGATTGAAGATATGAAGACATTTTTGAAGAAAATAACTGTAAAATGAAAATATGAAATTACAATCGAATGGAGAAGAATAAAGATGAGGAAATGAAGATTACTTGTGTGGAAGCAGAATTATGAAGATTAAAGTTACAAAGACATTTTCAGAAGGAGATATGAACATTGAAGTCACGAAGACACCTTGGGGATCAGAAATGAAGGTTGTAAGTTAGGCCTAGTTAATTTTAATGTTGCATTAGCTTTCCAGTGGCAGAAATATAAAGATTCAAGATGCGGAGAAGATTTTTAAGAAACAGAACTATAGAGATTGGAGATATGAAGACATGTTTAAAGAAAAGAATTATAAAATGAAAATATGAAGATACAATCGAATGCAGAAGAATAAAAATGAAGAAATGAAGACTACTTGTAGAAGCAGAATTATGAAGATTCAAGTTAGGAAGACATTTTTCAGAAGGAGATATGAAAATTGAAGGCACGAAGACACATTGGAGATGCAGAAATGAAGGTTGTAAGTTAGGCCTAGTTAATTTTAATATTACATTAGCTTTTCAGTCGCAGAAATATAAAGAGTCAAGATGCGGAGAAGATTATTAAGAAACAGAACTATAGAGATTGAAGATATGAAGACATTTTTGAAGAAAAGAACTATAAAATGAAAATATGAAGATACAATCGAACGCAGAAGAATAAAGATGAAGATACGAAGTCTACTTTTGGAAGCAGAATTATGAAGATTCAAGTTACGAAGACATTTTTCAGAAGGAGATATGAACATTGAAGGCACGAAGACACCTTGGAGATGCAGAAATGAAGGTTGTAAGTTAGGCCTAGTTAATTTTAATGTTGCATTAGCTTTTCAGTGGCAGAAATATAAAGATTCAAGATGCGGAGAAGATTTTTTAAGAAACAGAACTATATAGATTGAAGATATGAAGACATTTTTGAAGAAAATAACTGTAAAATGAAAATATGAAGATACAATCGAATGCAGAAGAATAAAAATGAAGAAATGAAGACTACTTGTGTGGAAGCAGAATTATGAAGATTAAAGTTACGAAGACATTTTCAGAAGTAGATATGAACATTGAAGTCACGAAGACACCTTGGAGATGCAGAAATGAAGGTTGTAAGTTAGGCCTAGTTAATTTTAATGTTGCATTAGCTTTTCAGTGGCAGAAATATGAAGATTCAAGATGCAGAAAAGTTTTTTTAAGAAACAGAATTATAGAGATTGAAGATGTGAAGACATTTTTGAAGAAAAGAACTATAAAATAAAAATATGAAGATACAATCGAATGCAGAAGAATAAAGATAAAGAAATGAAGACTACTTGTGGGAGCAGAATTATGAAGATTAAAGTTACGAAGACATTTTCAGAAGGAGATATGAACATTGAAGGCACGAAGACATCTTGGAGATGCAGAAATGAAGGTTGTAAGTTAGACCTAGTTAATTTTAATGTTGCATTAGCTTTTCAGTGGCAGAAATATAAAGATTCAAGATGCGGAGAAATTTTTTTAAGAAACAGAATTATAGAGATTGAAGATGTGAAGACATTTTTGAAGAAAAGAACTATAAAATGAAAATATGAAGATACAATCGAATGCAGGAGAAAAAAGATGAAGATACGAAGTCTACATTTGGAAGCAGAATTATGAAGATTCAAGTTACGAAGACATTTTTCAGAAGGAGATATGAACATTGAAGGCACGCAGAAACCTTGGAGATGCAGAAATGAAGGTTGTAAGTTAGGCCTAGTTAATTTTAATGTTGCATTAGCTTTTCAGTGGCAGAAATATAAAGATTCAAGATGCGGAGAAGATTTTTTAAGAAACAGAACTATATAGATTGAAGATATGAAGACATTTTTGAAGAAAAGAACTGTAAAATGAAAATATGAAGATACAATCGAATGGAGAAGAATAAAGATGAAGAAATGAAGACTACTTGTGTGGAAGCAGAATTATGAAGATTAAAGTTACGAAGACATTTTCAGAAGTAGATATGAACATTGAAGTCACGAAGACACCTTGGAGATGCAGAAATGAAGGTTGTAAGTTAGGCCTAGTTAATTTTAATATTACATTAGCTTTTCAGTCGCAGAAATATAAAGATTCAAGATGCGGAGAAGATTATTAAGAAACAGAATTATAGAGATTGAAGATATGAAGACATTTTTGAAGAAAAGAACTATAAAATGAGAATATGAAGATACAATCGAACGCAGAAGAATAAAGATGAAGATACGAAGTCTACTTTTGGAAGCAGAATTATGAAGATTCAAGTTAGGAAGACTTTTTTCAGAAGGAGATATGAATATTGAAGGCACGAAGACACCTTGGAGATGAAGAAATGAAGGTTGTAAGTTAGGCCTAGTTAATTTTAATGTTGCATTAGCTTTTCAGTGGCAGAAATATAAAGATTCAAGATGCGGAGAAGTTTTTTTTAAGAAACAGAACTATAGAGATTGAAGATGTGAAGACATTTTTGAAGAAAAGAGCTATAAAATGAAAATATGAAGATACAATCGAATGCAGAAGAATAAAGATGAAGATACGAAGTCTACATTTGGAAGCAGAATTATGAAGATTCAAGTTACGAAGACATTTTTCAGAAGGAGATATGAATATTGAAGGCACGAAGACACCTTGGAGATGAAGAAATGAAGGTTGTAAGTTAGGCCTAGTTAATTTTAATGTTACATTAGCTTTTCAGTGGCAGAAATTTAAAGATTCAAGATGCGGAGAAGAATATTATGAAACAGAACTATAGAGATTGAAGATATGAAGACAATTTTGAAGAAAAGAAATATAAAATGAAAATATGAAGATACATTCGAATGCAGAAGATTAAAGATGAAGATACGAAGACTACTTGAGCAGAATTATGAAGATTCAAATTACGAAGACATTTTTCAGAAGAAGATATGAACATTGAAGGCACGAAGACACATTGGAGATGCAGAAATGAAGGTTGTAAGTTAGGCCTAGTTAATTTTAATGTTGCATTAGCTTTTCAGTGGCAGAAATATAAAGATTCAACATGCGGAGAAGATTTTTTAAGAAACAGAACTAGAGAGATTGAAGATATGAAGAAATTTTTGAAGAAAAGAACTGTAAAATGAAAATATGAAGATACAACCGAATGCAGAAGAATAAAGATGAAGAAATGAAGACTACTTGTGGAAGCAGAATTATAAAGATTAAAGTTACGAAGACATTTTCAGAAGGAGATATGAACATTGAAGTCACGAAGACACCTTGGAGATGCAGAAATGATGGTTGTAAGTTAGGCCTAGTTGATTTTAATGTTGTATTAGCTTTTCAGTGGCAGAAATATAAAGATTCAAGATGCGGAGAAGATTTTTAAGAAACAGAACTATAGAGATTGGAGATACGAAGACATTTTTGAAGAAAAGAAATATAAAATGAAAATATGAAGATACAATCGAACGCAGAAGAATAAAGATGAAGATACGAAGTCTACTTTTGGAAGCAGAATTATGAAGATTCAAGTTAGGAAGACATTTTTCAGAAGGAGATATGAACATTGAAGGCACGAAGACACCTTGGAGATGCAGAAGTGAAGGTTGTAAGTTAGGCCTAGTTAATTTTAATGTTGCATTAGCTTTTCAGTGGCAGAAATATAAAGATTCAAGATGCGGAGAAGTTTTTTTAAGAAACAGAATTATAGAGATTGAAGATGTGAAGACATTTTTCAAGAAAAGAATTATAAAATGAAAATATGAAGATACAATCGAATGCAAAAGAATAAAAATGAAGAAATGAAGATTACTTGAAGCAGAATTATGATGATTCAAGTTACGAAGTCATTTTTCAGAAGAAGATATGAACATTGAAGGCACGAAGACACCTTGGAGATGCAGAAATGAAGGTTGTAAGTTAGGCCTAGTTAATTTTAATGTTGCATTAGCTTTTCAGTGGCAGAAATATAAAGATTCAAGATGCGAAGAAGATTTTTAAGAAACAGAACTATAGAGATTGAAGATAGTGAAGACATTTTTCAAGAGAAGAACTATAAAATGAAAATATGAAGATACAATCGAACTCAGAAGAATAAAAATGAAGAAATGAAGACTACTTGAGGAAGCAGAATTATGAAGATTCAAGTTACGAAGACATTTTCAGAAGTAGATATGAACATTGAAGTCACGAAGACACCTTGGAGATGCAGAAATGAAGGTTGTAAGTTAGGCCTAGTTAATTTTAATATTACATTAGCTTTTCAGTCGCAGAAATATAAAGATTCAAGATGCGGAGAAGATTATTAAGAAACAGAACTATAGAGATTGAAGATAAGAAGACATTTTTGAAGAAAAGAACTATAAAATGAAAATATGAAGATACAATCGAACGCAGAAGAATAGAGATGAAGATACGAAGTCTACTTTTGGAAGCAGAATTATGAAGATTCAAGTTAGGAAGACATTTTTCAGAAGGAGATATGAACATTGAAGGCACGAAGACACACACCTTGGAGATGCAGAAATGAAGGTTGTAAGTTAGGCCTAGTTAATTTTAATGTTGCATTAGCTTTTCAGTGGCAGAAATATAAAGATTCAAGATGCGGAGAAGTTTTTTTAAGAAACAGAATTATAGAGATTGAAGATGTGAAGACATTTTTGAAGAAAAGAACTATAAAATGAAAATATGAAGATACAATCGAATGCAGAAGAATAAAGATGAAGATACGAAGTCTACATTTGGAAGCAGAATTATGAAGATTCAAGTTACGAAAACATTTTCAGAAGGAGATATGAACATTGAAGTCACGAAGACACCTTGGAGATGCAGAAATGATGGTTGTAAGTTAGTCCTAGTTAATTTTAATGTTGCATTAGCTTTTCAGTTACAGAAATATAAAGATTCAAGATGCGGAGAAGATTTTTAAGAATCAGAACTATAGAGATTGGAGATATGAATACATTTTTCAAGAAAAGAATTATAAAATGAAAATATGAAGATACAATCGAGTGCAGAAGAATAAAAATGAAGAAATGAAGACTCCTTGTGGAAGCAGAATTATGAAGATTCAAGTTACGAAGACATTTTCAGAGGGAGATATGAATATTGAAAGCACGAAGACACCTTGGAGATGCAGAAATGAAGGTTGTAAATTAGGCCTAGTTGATTTTATTGTTACATTAGCTTTTCAGTGGCAGAAATATAAAGATTCAAGATGCGGAAAAGATTCTCAAGAAACAGAACTATAGAGATTGAAGATATGAAGACATTTTTGAAGAAAAGTAATATAAAATTAAAAAATGAAGATACAATCGAACGCAGAAGAATAGAGATGAAGATACGAAATCTGTTTTTGAAAGCAGAATTATGAAGATTCAAGTTAGGAAGACATTTTTCAGAAGGAGATATAAACATTGAAAGCACGAAGACACCTTGGAGATGCAGAAATGAAGGTTGTAAGTTAGGCCTAGTTAATTTTAATGTTGCATTAGCTTTTCAGTGGCAGAAATATAAAGATTCAAGATGCGAAGAAGATTTTAAGAAACAGAACTATAGAGATTAAAGATAGTGAAGACATTTTTCAAGAGAAGAACTATAAAATGAAAATATGAAGATACAATCGAATGCAGAAGAATAAAGATGAAGAAATGAAGACTACTTGTGGAAGCAGAATTATGAAGATTAAAGTTACGAAAACATTTTCAGAAGGAGTTATGAACATTGAAGGCACGAAGACACCTTGGAGATGCAGAAATGAAGATTGTAAGTTAGGCCTAGTTAATTTTAATGTTGCATTAAATTTTCAGTGGCAGAAATATAAAGATCCAAGATGCGGAGAAGATTTTTAAGAAACAGAACTATAGAGATTGAAGATTTGAAGTCATTTTTCAAGAAAAGAACTATAAAATGAAAATATGAAGACAGTTATCGAAGGCAGAAGATTAAAGGCGAAGATACGAAGACTACTTTTAGAAGCAGAATTATAACGATTCAAGTTATGAAAACACTTTTCATACACCTTGGTGATGCAGAAATGAAGGTTGTAAATTAAGCCTACGTAATTTTAATTTATATCAGCTTTTCAGGCGAAAAACTATAAAAATTGAAAGTGCGAAAACAAGTTTTAGAAGCAGAACTATATAGATTGAAGAAACTTTTTAAAACATGAAATAACGGAGACACTTTTTAAATACTGAACTATAAATTTGAATATACGTCAAAAATTGAAGATACGAAAACATTTTACATAGGAACCATTGTGAAGATTGTTTTAGGACTCAACGCAATTAGATAAACATCAAATATAATTTTCAGTACTTAAAATTTTTTTGATTTGGGAGAGACCAATTTGCTGCTATTGTGAACTGCAATTGAATTTTTAGGCGATTGTTCTATCTGTTATTTATTTTAGATAAATAATTGCATATTACAGGAAGCTGATATTATTTATTGCGTCATTTTTAGTCTTTGTATTATTTATTTTGTACATGAAGTTCTGCCTAAAAAAGGTTGAAAATAAATTTGCCAAAAAATTGTTGAGGACGTTACGGGAAATTGATAAATGTGCTAACAAAATCTTTAATTAAATTCAAAATACTTTTTCAAGAATGTTTTATTTTTAGAATAAATTTGAAGAAAGAAGCCAAAGAATTAAGCCGCTTAAAATATCTACGACGACATCCGCAATAATGTAAAGTATTATATTTTTAACAAATATTGTCGAAACTTACGTTTGGCCTAAAACGCATCTGATTGAAACAAATATTTGCATTGCATTGAAAGTATATTGTTGTAATAATATCCAAAAAAAATTATTAAAATCATAACAAATATAAGTCTTTTTTTTTTTTAAATATTCGAATACGAAAATAATCATTTTCAAATAACACCTATTTTTAGATGAAAATTCGCCTGTTTGAAGAAGTAGAAGCCGAAGACGATCTGTTCAGACATCCATAATAATGAGGTAAATTTTTTTTCCATTCATAATATATTCCAGAGAAAAAATTGTCAAGAGCATATCTGCCCAAAAATAATTTGACTTATATTCCTCGTGACAACTGGTTAAATTATTTGTGAAGAATATTTTATTAATTTTCTCTATAGACTTTGTAAATTTAAAAATATAAATTAGACAGCTGAATGGTTCCATTTAATGGAGTACATAATAAGAGGAAAATAATTCAAAACAAAAATTGTGTATGGGACTTTCAATTGTGAGGTGAAATAAATATGCTAATGAATAATTCCCATTGAATGTCGTTCTAAAGTGTCGTATATTTTTAGAAAGAATATAGCTAAGATATGAGATGAAAGAATGAAAAAAGGTAAGAATTTTGTTTGAGGGCTTACATGATATGTTAAAAGGTAATAACAATATACTCACAAATATTAACAATAATTAAAATTCGGATTTTATATTCGTATATTTCGTTTGCCAAAACAGACAATCCCAAAATCTTAATATATTAAAGTAAAGATAATCAAATAAAATTATGACCTAACCCTAACCTGGTACGCATACTAGGGAATGAGAAATATTAAATTTTAACAAATGTTGTCATTAACTGACTTTTTTGGTATAAAACATATTCAAATGAAACATAACACTCAGCAAATACTCCAGGTAGAACATGATAAATCCCTTACAACAACTGAGTGTTTTCAAGTGCAATACATTGTGAAAGGAGATTTTCCTAAAAAATTGTTTGAGGACGTTCACGGAAAGGAAAAAATAAATGTACTAACAAATTTTATTAATTCAATTAAGTAATTTTTTTAATTTGTTCAATTCACAAAACTGCTATTGAATACTTTTTAAAATAGCATTTATTTTAGGAATAAGTTCAAAGAAAGAAGTCCCAAACTCGAAAAAAAAACTAAAATAAACAAAAAATGAATTAATTCGAATTGAGTGTAATTTATTTTGAATGACAAGATTTAACATACGTATATACTTGCTAAAATAGGGTATTTACAACTTTTATTTTGATGGACTAAAGCATTTTATTTGTGGTTCGTTCTTGCTAACTAATATTATGTAGTAGGGGCACTGTTAACACTATTGAGATTAAATGGCAGCAATTAATATTAATATTAAATTATTAATTAATATTATATATTGAAGCTAAATATCGTATCATCTGCGCCGTGACTAATTTTCTCAATATTTATAGGTTTTCTCAATTATGGAATCGAATTCATTCATCACATATATTTATGCACCTCAAGTATGCAACTATGGAAGTAACTATGTGATTACTAACAAATGCATTGGAATCTGGCACATTTGAGATCCAAGTCATTAATATAAAAAGAGACTGAATGTAATATGATTTGTATGTATGACTCATTATCAATTATTTGCTAATATTATGAATGCAAACGATATAAGAACGCATAAATTACCATTCTTATTTGTATTCCTACTACGCTAAAATTGTACATTTGATGTCTGAAACAATATTTCTTTCGTTATATTGATGTTATATCAAAGTATTGTTTCGTATTTATTTGTATTTTAAATTCCTATTCTTTCCCATTATTTTATTTTTTCAACATTTATTTCTGTATTTATATAATAATTTGGTATGAAGGTAACGCCAATCTAATCAACTTATTTGTCATATAATGTCAATACTGCCTTATTGCGAACATGACAAATGGTCACTTAAAACATAATAAAAATACCTCATTATTGTCTTATTTACTCATTTTTGATACCATTTCTTTAAAATTAAGGATTCTGCCGACAAAAAATACATATCATTGATTAGACGTTTATTAGTAAAAACCAGTCTTTTCGTGGTTGTTGATGCTGCCATAATACAAACCTAATTTATGACTTCATATCTTATTATCAACACGCATTATCTTATGATATCATCATCTTCGATATCATCATCTTCTCATCATGAAATCATCATATGACAAACCAGGCCGGCATGGTTTTGTCTTCTCTTCTGCGAAAGAATCTTTATACTTGTCTGTTACAACTTTCTTATCAAAAAAACAAAATAAAAATAAAACATAAACAAGATACACAAAAATATATAACTGTTGGGAGGGGGTTGGGGGGTTCTGGGGGTTGGTGGGCACCTGGACGGGAGGGAAAAACATAGCAGCATCGCGATCATAATTAGACAATATTTATTTGGCCTATATCGTACAAAATTGTTGGCAGAATCCGGTAATGAGGTAGTCAATTGAAGTAATCTTCCATTTTCCTTTTATTAAATTTTTGAAATTACTGTTGAATGTCGATGCCTTCTTTTATAATTCATGAATTAAACGTTTTATTAATTGAATTACTAATATACATGTATATGGTGCACACTGTTTTATGTTTTACTGATATTGTATAAAATGTTACATTTTTCTGATATATTTTATTTTTAAGAAATTTTCTTATTTTTGTAGAGGTATCAGAATTTGTGGGGTGTGTTTCACAATACCCAGTTTGGTCGTAGTATCTAGTTTAGTCTTATTCTGTAATATGGGCATAGGGCGTTCCAGAGATTTTTGGAGCGCGATAGGACCCCATTGACAAGTCCTAACGAGTGGGTAAACCGACACCCCCTGGGTCCACATGGAAGCTCGGTAATATATTTAGACAAAACTTCGTATTTCCACTTAAATTTTGGTATGCAATGGGACTACTACATTTTTTGCAATATGTATTTGTTGTGGCCGTTGCGTATTTTAATTTTATTCTATTTTATTAATGCAAGTCTAATTTGTATCGAAATGACAAATTGGGGTTATCATCCAATTAGTTGTATTTCCAGGTGTGCAAAGTATTTGTTTATTTATTCTGAATTTTTTTCAACGGCTATGACGCTTCGTTAATTAACCGCTTGAACCGTGACGGTCGATTCTTCTGATTGTTAGGGGACCCTACAAGCACCTAAAACCCTGCTTTTTAATATTATACCAATATACCAATTGTTTGCCCTGTTGTGTATACATGCGCATTGGGTGTCTTATCTTTGCGCCCCGACATGCGCATCCAGAACATTTACTGCACATAGTATCGTGCCACCAGACCTTTACACTAATGGAAAGTTGCACCCCTGGATCTTTATACCAACAAACGTTTGCGACCAGATTGTTAAGTGTATTAAGATGCGGTAAAATGACCATTATATTGTAATGAAGTTGCGTTACCCAAAGTATCATTTCATAATAATGAAGTTTCAAAACATCACGACTGATAGTTTACAGTGAAATACCAGGGTTTTGCTTACGGGGATATGCTTGTTGAACTCAAGACCTCTTTCCAAATTTTACTGCTCATGCCCTTTTTACGTCATTTACTTTAGCGAACAAGATTACAAAATTTACCCCCAATATATCCATTGGTGTTTATTCGTTAAAATTTATTATCTCTCCCTTTTTTTATCCAATCTTCTCCTCTCCATTAGGTTAGTTCAGCGTGGAAAATGCGGAGGTGGGGTTCGGTTAGAGAAAAGGAGTGACTAGAGGAGGAGAAGGAGGTTGGGAGTGGGAAGGGGAGTGTTAGGGTGGGAGGGAAACTGGGAAATAAGAATGGAAGTGTTGGGGTGGGCCAATGACGGGAGGAGGCAATAATGGATGCGAGAAGAGGAGTTAAAGGTGGGTTATCACGCAAACATTTTTGTAGTAAATTTGATTCTATATAATTTGTTAAGATTTTTGGCGTTTACCGTTTGCTGCCGAAATCGAACGCAAATTAGTATGTCCCGTTGATGACGTAGTGGTGAGAACTCGTCGGCGAAACTTTGCATTAGGTCAAAGGCAATTATAACATTCTGTGTACTCATTTTGAACCGTGTGCTGGTTCTATTGGGCGGCGCATTTGGAGGAAGCTTTTGTGATTTAAATCAATTCCAATATCTTTAAATAATATTATTGCATTATGAGAAATTGCAGTAAACTCAACTAATCGAGGTCAAGACGTACTGAGTTCTGTGCCGGACCTTTTGCTGCAATATATTTTCTAGTGAAAAATCGCATACCAGGCCATTTTTTGTCTTAAATGATCTAGATTTTAGAACTCATGTGTGTTTACTCTGCTTATCTGATCCTATAACTAGTCTTTTTATTATATTTTTGGTATATATAAACTATCTGACTATACCGGTATGTGCGCAAACACTACCGTAACGTATGGAATGTGTAGTTGGTGGTTACAGCAGATTTCACAGGGATGGATCTGTCTTGAAGCAGAAAACTATGGATAAAATTTTCGCAAGTAACCTTTTCTGATGTCTCTCCATGGAACTAAAAGTAGACCTCTAAGTCGAAGGATCGTTTCCGCCTTAAAATTATGTTGGAATCCATGCAAACTTCCACCCACAGCCCGAAACAACAATACCTCACTCAGTTATTCAAACCAGTTTTTATTTATTTTTAATATTTTATTACAAGTTTTCACCATATGTAATTCATTCATGCCAATAAATGTGTTGTCACGATTCTCCATTAGTTGATCGATAACAGCTGGACTGTGTTGTTAATAGCAGTGTGCACTGGAAAACGAAGTATACAAATAAATTGATAGAACTGACATAAAAAAAAGATCAGGATAATATCACCAGACAGTTTAGTAAGGTTCAACATACAACAGTGTTTTGTTGCATAATAATGTGAAATGAATATAAAAAAAATGAACCATTATTGGGATTTACGTTTATCTGGTACCGGTAGTAGACTATCACACTTTTGGTAAATGTACAAATTGGCGATTTGTATTTGGTTCATACAAAAGTGTGTCTGGGTATCATCATGCTTTGACTAAATATTTTTATCAAACAGTCGATAAACGAAATAAAGTGGTAAATACTTACTCTATGATCAGTTCTTCAAAGCCTTCTGACGGGCGGTCAGTACCGGTACGATCATTACATAAAACGCCGTGGCTTGATCCCCTCACATTCAGAACTTCTTATGCATTAGCATTTATGCTCAAAAATACATTATAGTTTCAATCTTTATTAAACTACGCGATGATAAACTAGATTTAAACGCCAAAAACAGAGGTCAAACACCTTACTCGCCAATGGCGAGGGAGCTAATTTCTGGAATGAGTTCTCACTACTACGTCATCAAAGGCCGTTTCCGAACCTGGGTCGATTTTCGTTGAAGCGGTTTTTAAAAATTCATAAGTAGAAAACTAAGTCCACTTTATGCAAGCGGTAAACGTTAAAAATCTTGAAAAAATATATAGAATCAAATTTTCCACGAAAATGTTTGCGTGATAACCCACCTTTAAGACTGGTGGAGGTAAGAATGGAAGTGGGGTGAATAGGTGTGCTGGGTTGGTTGTTGACGGTGGAGGTAAGGGTTGGTGACGGGGGAGGTGAGAATGAAAGTGTGAGATTTAGTGACTGGAGAAGGTAAGTGGGAAGAAGAGAGTGTTGGGGTGCAAAAGTAACGGGAGGTGGTAAGAATATAGCGTGGGTTGGGTGGGTTAGTGACGGGATGAAGTAAGAATGGAAGTGGCAAGGAGGGAGTGTTGGATTGAGAGAAAGTGTCAAGAGAAGGAGGTGTCAAGAATGGAAGTGAGATGGGGAGACGCAATAAGTTACTATGCGTTATGTCCTCAATTAAGAAACGAAAGTACGAAGATGAAAACAGAGTTGTCAAGTCAGAATGGGAAGAAGAATACGCATTGACCAGTCAGAAGAATAAACCTTTGTGCATAATCCGCCAAAAGCTACTAAATCAGAATAAAGTCAGCAATGTTAAACGGCACCATGAAACGAATCATGAAAACTTCTTACGAGACTACCCTTGTAAATCAGCTATAATGAAACACAAATTAAATGAGCTCAAATTGTGCATATATTTGAGCATAGCTGCTTTTTTTTTTATCTATTTATTGTTATTAGACTCTTGTGTAAATTTCTTTTCTGTTCGTGGTATTTTGATAATAATGATAAATTCTCAAATTCTGCGGCTCTTTTGAAGTTCTGACTTGCAGCATGCGGCTTTTATACTATAAAATTGTTCCCACCCCTGATATATGGTAATTAGAATAATTTCCTGGACCTCCTGAAGTATGCGCACCAAGATGTTGCATAACCTGAACCCTAACCTGGTACACACCTTGAATTCAGGTTGTGCGCCATCTTGGTGCGCATACTTCAGGAGGTCCAATTTCTTCAATGTTAATACCTTTGGCTGTCTTTGTTTTATCTTCTCCCACATAATTTGTTGTACGGCAGCTATAGACTCCAGCGTACAATATGGCTTCAACACCCGGCCTTGGTATTTTGAAATATAAAACAGATTTTGTTAAAGAATTTAACTGGTGAACATCAGAAATTGTATTCGTGCTTATGGCGTCTTTCTCAAAATACCATAATACAGAAGGACTAGGGAATCCAATTGCGTAGCAAGTAATTGTTTGGTTCTGGTTTGATGAGATCGCAATACGAGATGGAATGATATCCGTGATATTTGCTTTCTCTGGAGTTATTGAAGGAACTGTTGTTAATCGTAAAAGCAGCTAAATAGGAAATAAACAATATTTTCTCTAGTCTATCTCCATAGTACTCAATTATGAAATAAAAAACTTTATAAATTGCCCTAAATCGACGAGTTGTCTTATCGTTCTATGTGAAGGTAAATATATATTACAAACAATTTGTTCAATTCGAGATTAGCAGTAATAATTCCTTAATAAATGAAAATCAACCGTAGAATAAAAAATTATCCAAAATACAAAAACAATGGGTAAAATGTTGTATAAAAACGAACAAGACCCCCAAAATGTTCATCTCTCAATGTGCGGAAAATATGAATTTTATAAATTCACTTTCCACGTAACATTGCGAGTGCGATTTTTATGGGAGATTGTAAATAAGCTTACCGTGAACAACTATTGTTACTGTAGCAATTCGTTCCATATCTCCTACCAACGATTTTCAAATGTACGCTTGCTCTCAAGAAGCTGAACTCATTGGGCCTATTTTAAAGTCAATGCGACCATTTCCGACTGATGTTTTATTAAGGACATTTGAATTGCCAGTTTTGTAAAGTTCAATTTCGACCTTGCCGAGCTCAGACACAACCCCAAGAGTTATTCTTACTGATTCGCCAATGAAAGTGATGTTTTTCGATTGAGTCACTGTGATGGACAATTTTTCTAAAACGAGTAAGGAAAAGTAGTTCATTTCGAGTATAATTGAGTAAAAAATATCGTATCTCATAATAAAATGCTATGAACACACTTTGACCATACTGTTACATATAGCCAACCATCAACTGAATGAACTGGGACCGAACCGGCTGTGTAATATCGACAACAATAAAAACCATTAAAATGAGTCAACGATCAAATAAAACTGAAAATTCCTTTTTTTTTCAGTTCGGTTTAAGGTCAATTTCTTCAAATTAAATTAATATTAGTCAATTAACTTCCATTACAATATTAAACAATTCGAACGATCCCTTTTGCTATCTTTAAATAAACCATTCAAACCACCAACTATGTAATACACCTAGGTACATTATACATATGTATATATATATGTATACTTGAGCCGGTACAGAATAATTTCCCGTGTGTTCATGCAAATTATATATTTTTTAATATAGAATTGATTTCTTACCATGCCCACAATATGTCCCGCTGTATCGGTTATTACAACTACATGCAATCTGACACCCAATACTTTTGCACTTTCCTCCATTCTAACATGGTGTTGAGCGACAAGGATCAATAACTAAGATATAAAACAAGTATATCGTGATGAATTGTTAAAGATTGATTAAATATTGCAACTACAGAAGGCCCAGTTTTTTATCATTATGATAAAATTAATATAACATGTTGGGAGGAGAAAGTAGGCTCTTTCGGAACTAAAACCAGCTTTAATGGAATTATTTTTTGTAAAATGTAATAAAAAGTCTTACCAATGCCAATTATATACACTTATCGGAGTGATTCTCAAACTATTTTCGTAAACATCAAAATAGTGAGAACAAAATTAATCCACACTTTGCTCTCTTCAGGTATAGTTTAGCTGTTATATTGTCACCAAGTTTTTTAAACTGAGAGTGTGAGATTTTATGCCAGTTCTAATTTTTAAAGTGGTATATTCAATGACTCAAATTACATAATAGTATTTAATATTTATTTTGCATTTTCTCGTATTTCAGTTGAAATCAAATGCAATGAAAGCCAAGGTAAAAGCTCTTGCACAAACCTGGTAATTCACAGATAATCCTCTTTTATCCTCATTTGTTTCAGAAAACCAAAGCAGATCTGTGTTTGAGGCTTCAACACTGGTATTGATATATACTTTACTTCCGTCTCCCGGTTGATTACTTGCCCATTTTTCAAATCCACCAGTAGAGAATGACGTGCCGTCAATGAATCTCCATGAATCACAACTGTCTTTCTTTGCACCGATCCAGAAAGTCATATTATTGATCGAACCAAATCTTGTTTTAATTAAGTAGTTTAAATGGTATTTACAATTCTCTTTCGCTGAATATAAGTTCTATTCAAAGTAAAATACAAAAATGTTTTATGTTGATTTCAGCTTGGCACCATTTCCGAAAACTGAAACCACTGGGCTCCTAACTATGTTTACATAATAAAACATTGAATGTGCATAAACTCTCGGCTGAGTCAACATTGATTTAAATTGATTTTTTTTTTTTCAATTTAAATGTGCTATAAAATCAAATATTCGAACCTTGAAAATTTACTTTATTATGAAAAATTCGTCAACGGCATCTTTACTTGAACATCAAAGTTTTGACATTGCCCCGAAATTTCATTAATTTGAAGTTAATATGTATACAAGACTCGATACAAAATGTATGCTTTTTTTGTATCTTGTGTGTCGTTTTGGATACGAATGTAAAAATGGAAACACCTAAAACTACTTCACGCACCATGCGTGTTGAATGGAAATGCCTAAACTATATATATATGAAACAACAAATGCATTGTGCCTTACACAGAATATATTTTAGTTGAACCTACGGAATATTTGCCTATTTTTACATAGTTTCAAAGGGCATAATATCCAATTTATATTTAAATGTAACACTTGTTTCGAAGTTAGCCAACATACACGGCATAGGTGCAATTATTAAACTACAGTCATAAATGATGATTGCCGGGCCAAAGGAAATTAATTTCAATTTTCAACAAATAAGAAATCGATTGAAACAAATAAAAAATCTGATAAGTGATAGCCTCGTAGCAGAAATTATAATAGAAAATATACTGGATACTACAAAACCATCGCATCGAATGTAAAAGAGAAAATGTTTCCACAAAAATCATCATCGCAAATTAAACCTGGTAAACATGGAATTTAGAACCGAATTTATTTATCACCTAGATTGTACTAATTTCAATCGAGTTAATTTTTCGGCTCATTGATGGTAGTTTCGAAATGTTTGTAATTTATTCAAGTCGTTGGTCATGTACATTGCTAGATTATTATGCCTGAATATGGAATACTATGCAAGGATTGGCGTCACAATTTCAAGCTTCATTACTTTTTTGACAAATGCTGAGATACCTCCCACAAAGTATCAGCCCACTTCCAGGCATACATTTTTCCAAGTGTAATAACACAATCTTCTTCTCTGCCTGTAGGGTTAGTTGGTTCTGTCCATTTCTCGATATACCTGTATAGTATCAAGATATGATAACATTATTCTGGTCCAGTTACTGGTACACAATTACGCTGAATACATTTACATACATTAAAATATCTTGGTTTCTTTTATCAAACTAAATACATTATTTTCTATTTTTTTATTCTAAGATGTTTATTCCAAAATTCGCAGATGAATGACATCTTAGTAGATAGTGATTGACATGATACTTTAAATAAATACGTTATCGCTGCCAAGGAACAGCTACAAAGGTAAAAGGCAATTCAACAAAGCGGAAGTCATGACCATATATTCCAATTAAAATATTTGCTTACTGTTTATGTTGTTTCGCGGAAAATCTAGAATCGTATTTATCCAAATCTCTCATGGGGAAGATGGCATTCATGTTAAATGAATGTGAATCAGCGTTTCCCAATTGGGGATCTATGTATTCACGGTAATTGAATCCCAAAAAATATAAAGATAGTGAAAATGAATTACTTAATACCGACTTTAACATAAGCATTTGTCAACATGTTCATTTAGAAGAAACTGTATATCGTAATAAGGTTCATTTTGGAAAGTTCATTTTTTGTTTTGATTCTTTCGCTCAAAAACCTCGATTTTTTTGAAGTTCTTGACATGAAGCCAAATAATAAACAATTAATAATGTAAAACATAATATTGGACGGTTTTATTATGCGGACGGTGGAGGCGGTTTACTCTTCTTTTTTATATTCAAATCTTCACGCGATAACGAATACCTAAACTATACAAGCTGCAATCTACTCACCAGTTGGTAAAGTTTGCTCTTGTGCCATCTGACCAAACCCATTCCCTTTCAATCTCGATATCATTCAAACTAACGAGGGATCGGCGCTCTTCATCGTTAATTGGACTGGCTCGCCTGTGTGAATATTTTCTTGTGTAAATTTAAATCATGCGCATGTTCTTTATTACTATACAAAGTTGTAAATATGTTATAGAAAAACCAATGAGAATTTTAAGTCTGAATGCCAAGGATCGGCAAAACATTATTTAAAATGATTTCATCTATTAACGAGGTATCTTTCACACGATTGAAATATTTTAAGATGGCCCCAAGATTGACAAATACCCCGGCCGAGAGACTTAAAAATCTATAGTTATGTTATGTTGATAAATAAAGTTTGTTTAACTTGTCGAATTATTTATAAGGACTGTTGTTGTAGAAATCTGTAATTTGAAGATTTCCTTCTGTAAAGTTGTTTTCGTGGCAGTATTGAATTGAAATGTTTGGTGCCAACTCGTATTCACATCTCGGTTACGAGAATAAATGTAAAATATGTCGTAACTTCCGATTCATCCATCAACAAACGTTTCACTCTTAGCTTGCATTAGTAAATTTTATAAAAACCGACCCTAACTTTTTGACCTGCATTGAGGAAATTTATAGCGTCGAAAATATGTTTGCTTGCACGTTTTTACCTATAAGAGATGATGTCATATGTCAGTAGGAAGGATAATCGGTTTCGCATAAAGTGAAAAGTTGGGGAAAACAATAATGCTTACTCCGTGTTTGGCTCAGGTATAATAACGTCGTTAATCTGTGAGTCTTTTATTGTGACTAATTGGACTCTCTTTCTTCGCACGCCTTTTTACTCTCGGTATAATTTATCAACGTCAAATGATTAAAATACAATTCCATTTCTTGATAAAAGATGATACCAGTGTCGCATAGAGTTGAAAGAAGAAAATCATAATGCTTATTGCTTACTCTGTATTTAGCTCACGTATGATAACGTCGTTGATTTTTGAGTCTTTTATTGTAACTAACTCCGATTCTCTTTCTTCGCACGCCTACTTACTCTGGGTGTAATTTTTCAACGTCAAATGATTAAAATACAGTTCCGTGTCTTGGTAAAAGATGATGTTGTTTACATCTGAATAAAAGCAAAACATTAATGAATCAAATTTCAATTTTTATCACCACAAGTTTCTTGTACCTGTAGGCTGCGGTCAAAATCAAAGATTTGCGTTATTCAATTGTAATCTCAAGTATGGTTTTTTTTTTGAATATTCGATGATTTTAGAATTGAATCGAATATTTCATTAGAAAAAAATTTCCAATACATGGAATATATGCAATAGTATAAAATTAATAAAAACATAGAATCTGTCGGTCCGTCAGTTTGGTGGTAACTTGTCACACACAATAAAAAAACATGTTTCTTCAACGAGGCACTAGAAAAAGGGAAGGTGGAATTCCATTTAAAATAGGGCACCAATGACAGAATTAAACGATTCACCTCGACCTTTGGCCAACAAAAAAAACAAGATGGAGGCAATTCGAAATTTTCTTATGAACCGATTCCAAAAACTCACTACTCGATTCGGTTCGTATATTTGATTCGAAATACCCAGCCCTACTTCTAATGGAATCGTAGTCGTATTTTTTATTTGCTTTCCTTAGAAGTCAAATTTATACTTGTCCATTTAGAATAAATGAAAAACAAAATTTAGCTGAAAAATTGAAAAGTCAAAACTCATGCTGACTCAGCGTCTTGAATATTATTGAATGCAGCTCGCTGCTTTTAGTTATGTTCTGAATTAATGAAACCTTTACCAACTTGAATTATTGCTGAATATCATATATCGAGCGATAAACTTAGTGTATAACAGTAAAAGAATGTTAGTACTTTTAGTGTTTTACGCACAAAATGAAAAAGATAGGTAACAGACAAAGTTTTAGATATATAACAACTAGACCTGACCAATAAATATTGGCTATATTTTATCTCTCAATCGTGTGTACATTTTTTCCGAATCGATTTCATTTTAGTCATTTTTGTAATCTAGTTTTTCGTAAAATATTTGCAAATAACACACTGGTGAATTATTCGTGTGCATTTATTTCTTCCCCTATATTCCTTCTCTCGGTTGAGGCTCAGGTCGCACGTTCGCAGTTGGGTCTTTTTTTTTCTAGATTGAATCAAGTACTAAAGCATCAAATTTTATTTTATAAAAAATCCCAAATGGGGGGCAAAGCTTAAAAAATAACTAAACGTTGCGACTAGCCGTTGCGGTATTGAAAATGGAAAAAGAAATAAATGTAAAATCTTCACTTATCATGCATGTTGAATGCTGTATATAAAAAGGATATTTATAGAGCACTAACGAGAGTGGTATCATATATATATATACCAAAAATATTGGTAGTAGGCTTGGTATGGTTATGTGAAGGTGGCCACAAAAGTATGGATTTATATATTTCAGTTTTTTTTGTCCAGACTACGTCTTGTTTGTCGCTCGAGTTCAGGTTGTTTAGTTTAGACATTTCCCAAATTTCTGCAATGAACCTTTTATAAAGGTTTTGTGAAACGATTTTTAAATATTTTGGTTTTGATATTTTTGTTTGAAAGCCTAATCGGTGAGGTTCATGGTATCCTGCTTAAATCTATGCTATCATGATTACATTCTCCTTAACGTCTATTAAAAAATCATTTGTTTATACTCTTTCTATATTTTTGTATAACAGAAATAGAAGAATCAAAATGAATTGAAAAGAATCATATCGATTGTACAGCGCATACATAAATTAAATTTAATCTACTAAATATTAAATCTAATGCGATTCCAACCAAATTTAATTTTCGCTCTGATTGTAATAATATTAATTAATTTGATTTGTATATATTATTTTTAGTAATTTTGCTCAAAACCTTAGGAAATGCATGTTTGCGAGGAGGGGTATCATCATTGGTAAAAGCTGAATAAATCATCCAAAGTGATTAGAGCAGCACTTTTAAACATGCCATGAACTTATATTTACTTTTTTAACAAATGCTGAGATAATTCGAACTGCAAGAAGTATCAACCCACGTATGACCAATACAACGACACAATGTTCTTCATCGCCATTTGGTTCTTTCCAATCAGTTTTCCTGTAAAATATCTCAAATTATGAAAACACTTGACATGGAATACAGCTACGCATATTGTTCAATGTAGCTACATACACTAACTCTCAGTCATGTAAGGTATGCTGTGCTGAACTAAAACTGGAAATATGCAGAAGATACCCGAGCCAGCACAGGCTAAAAGCCATATATAAAGGTTTCTCATTACATGACGATGATATCAATAGATAGTAAATGACCCGAATTCACGAAGACCAGGGAACACAACACAAGGCTAAACAAAAGGAAAGTTTACAAAGCGGAAGTCTTGACCACAAATCAAATAAACCATTATGTCGAATTCGCATAAAAAATGATGGTCTATGATTATGAACTGTAAATACTAAAAATATTTTGAAGGTTTTTGTCATCGAGTCCAATTCCTGCATGTGTAACATATTCAGAATGAATATGAACAGTCAATACGTAAATGAATTGACAAATACCAACATTTATACTGCGTTTATAAAAGTTATTAATGCAAACAACGCCATGCATCACGCACTTTGATTTATAAAAAGAGAAAAAAAATACTACAGAGAAAGTATAAACTCAAATAAAAAAATTTTGCTCTAAATCTTTTTATTAGCAAAAATTATTTTCTACATGACGTCAGGTATTGAAAACTTAATAATATACACAATAATAATGCATGATTAAACTTGGATAAAAATTTTAAGTCGCTATTGCTGACTGAAATGCGACATTGTTTGCTTATTTTAATCTTTGTAGCAAGTACAAAAATAGTAGTTACCTCTTGAATGTATTACTAGAAAAGTTAAGTATCACATTGCTCTCATAAATTTATCAATGCACACCTCTCCGATTCCAAGTTTACCTCGATAATTAGATAAATGAAACAAATACGTGAATTGTTTCTGAATCGAGGGCGAATTTTTTTATGTCATCATAATCTGATATATTTAACGTAGTAAATTGACGTAAATTTAGGCTTGCTTTACATATATGCAATAATGAACTTACCAGTTGGTGTAATTTGCTATTGTGCCATCTGACCAAACCCATTTCCCTTCATTCTCGATGTCGTTCAGACCGATGAAGTATCGTTTATATCCATATGCACTTGAACTTGTTTGCCTAATTGAGAATTTCACTAGTTTTAATTTTAATAATACACGCTTTTGTTATTACTATTCAAAGTAAAATAAAATAGTCAGTGCATACGACAAATAAGTACAAAAAAAATCAATTAATATACGAAGATATTCTGAATGCATATATTGTTAAAACGCTTTTGCAAAACGATTTTTTAAAGATTAATTAACGTAATTCAAACTGATCCGATATTAGAGTAAATCTCATAACCGGACGAAGTTTTGGCAACCATATGTCATTTAGGTATTCTTTTAATTTTTATTTGAACTTAAATCAGGTTGTAACAATTCATTGTATTCATGACTTCGCATCTGATTTTCTTATTGATAAACATGTTTTTGGTTGACATGATGGCTGGTAGCTTTCTTGTACGAGACGCTCCCCATTCGCAGCAAAATTTCAGTTTTAAACTCCTATAAATCTAAATTCTGTAATTATTCTTGCGTTCAGCTTTTCTATGACAGAGTTGTTGATTTAAATAATCTGTTACAACAACTTTTTCAAATGATCAAAAATATTGCTGTAAATTTAAAGGAAGCAAGTAGTCTTAATGTGTTGACAAAAACCACAACAACAAATTTGAATATTTAATATGGCTGTGGACCAAAGATTTTTGCCAATCAATGGTATTCAAAGGTTACGACAATCCGCATATAAATGTAAAGCAGTTTGCCATTTTGAGCAATCTGTGTTTGCCTTTATTACAAGAATAAATTCCTTCATATAAATTATATATAATATCTTAATTTACCACTCCTCAATAAGAAAACGTGGGGCTCCCGAAGTATGCGAACCAAGATGGCGGACATCGGAATGTAATATGTGTACTAGGTTAGGGTTAGGCCATAATGTTAGGTATAAATACTACGGGAGGCTCTTGGCTAGTCTTCGAACTGATAATAGGACTAAAATAAGGAAAATTGGAAAAAAATTATCGCCTAACCTTAACCTGTTACCCATGTTACGTTCCGATGTCCGCCATCTTGGTTCGCATACTTCGGGAGCACCGCAAACGTTCTATTTCCAGTTGATAACCCGTGAACTTGCTCTGAAGAAAGTTTCAATAATAATATTTTTTGAAATTTTTTGAAAATGGAAACGTCAACAACCAGGCTGTTTGCTCGCTTTGTGCCATCGTTCTTGTCACATAGATTCAATACCTAGTTGGAGACTTAATATTACTTACACTCTATCGAGCTCCCCTACGATTGCGTCGTTCATTTGTGAGTCTTTTATTATAACTAATTCCGACCCTCTTTCTTCGCACATTTTCTTACTCTCGGCGTGAGTTTTCAAAGTCATATGATTGAAATACAGTCCCATGTCTTGGTAAAGAATAACGTTGTTTTCATCTAAATGAATGTAAGACATCATAAACTCCGCTTTGCAAATCTTTATCCCACAGTATAATTCGTGTCGCGAGCTGGATGCCGCAGTCAAAATCCGGGATACGCGTTATTTAAATGTAATTAGGGATGGGCATTTTCAACTACCCGATGATTCAGAAGCAAATTGTTTATTCGAATCAAATCCCATATGTAATTGTACGTGACTTCTTCACTGTAATAAGGTAAAGTATACTCCAGGTTCACAAATTACTGAAAACATAGAACTCGATTAGTTCGATGGGTTGTCGCACACAATAAGAAAGATGTTTATTCTGATTCAATTACATTTGAACCCACGTACATGTGAACCCATGACAATTGCACCTGTATGCTATTGCACCTATGGAATTTTTTTTTGTTTTTCGGATAGTTGAACCCATACTAACCCTAACCCATGGGTTTTAGCACCCGCATATAGATTGAACCCGTCGATATACGCATGGGTTCAAATGTACATGGGTTCAAATGTACGGTCACCGTTTATTCTATCATTGACTCACTATAAATAAGAGTCAGCATTGCATATTAGAGTAAGGAATCAATGCAAGAATTGACCGAATCACTTCAACCATTGGCGAAAAACAAACAAAACGGCGTCAATTTGTTTCGATTAAAATTGCCCAGTTCTAGTTGTATTTTTGAAGAATTAACAGGAATTTAAACTTGAGTATTTGTTACTTACTTTGCGTCAATGCATTGACAGGAAAATACAGAAGAATTAAACAGTTGATAAAAATCATTCTTCTCAGCATTGTGATTTTTAGCCTTTTTATTGGAACAGTTTTCCGTACTGGCGGAACCCGAAAGTGCCGCGGATCCGCAGTTGAAAACCACTGCTGGCGTATAGATCACACACTTTTTACACACTTATACAAACAGATAGGTCACTTCTAATATATGAAGAAAACACAGTATTGAAAATGTCAATAGACTTGATATGTTGATATTTTCTGTTATATGACAAAGTAACGGTATATCAAATGCGAATGGATGCGACTCATTTAGACAACCAAAATACATGGTTCTATCATACCTGATCTCCCTTTTTCATAATTTTATTAATTTCATACTTTTCATAATTAAATAGTACTTAGCTCTTTTTCAAATTAACTTGAACTGAATTACGCTGTGTTAGCTGATATTTATTGACGCTTAATGCACCACCATGGTTCTGCGTGCAAACCTCGTCAAGTGAAAGTAAAAAGTGGAAGAAATTGTAAAGAACCACTGGCGCGCTTGTAGAGTTAGCAGTAAGTAGAGGTTGACACAATAAATCAACACAAAGCGGAATTTGGTCACAATTGTCAAATTTCTAATCTAATATACTATCTATAGAATAACAATTTCGATCCTGGATATTTAACCAACTCGGCTAATGACGACAGCATTATGAAATTAATGTCAAACGCACTAAGCTTAAATTTGGTTTCGCATGCTGCATTCAAGGAAACAATTCAACTTGTCCGAAATCAATTTTATTATTTCTTTGAAATAACGTACGCTGCGTCTTATAACCTGTGTAATTTGACGCAGTATGACCTATTTCCGTATTAGGTTTCCCATTTCATTCAATAATAGAGTTGAAGGCAGTCAAACGTGGGGCAGTGTCAAGCACGTTACATGACCCTTCATATGCAATACTTAGAGGTTTCGTGCTGTTTACTTGCAATCTTATTCATACACCGGCCCTTTATATTGCAAGAAAGGGCTGTTGTGTTTTTTAAGAAATGCAAACGCAAGCGTATAAAGCCCGTGAAATTAACGCTTGTCATAATGTTGTCGTGTCAAAATAGGCAATAGTGAACGAATTTTATACATTCCCAAACGCAAATGTGCCCTATGAACCTGATGTATAAAAGAATAAGTACTATTGTGAATTAAACTAATTACTATAATGGATATAGAAGGTATTGGCTACAGCTAGAGTGCCAATGTGACTCATCTTATATTATAAATTTTTTTAAACATTTTTTTGATGACATTTTCTTCTACATGTTTTTTGAACAGTGTACACCAGCTACTGGTATATTTTTCTCTTTGTTACAAGTACAAATATATGTATATACATATTGATAATATATTTATATACCATGGCGGCATAGATTTTGTGGTCTACGACGATGCTTTTATCAAGCTTATTAAAAAATAATTGAAATTCATGAACGCCTCACAATTTTATTAGTTGCGTAAATACATATGCTGTAACGGTGACGCGCATAATTCTATATCGTCAATATTGATCTTTAATTCTCCCAAACATCACTCAAAAAATAATGTTATTCTGACATTTGAAATACAGAGGTATCGAAACTCCAGCTCATACTGAACACAAAGAGGCGTGCATTGATGTTTTCATGGCAGATGATTACCATAACAATACGTTTGGTCATTTATTTCTTAACAGAAACCGCTCAATATTTAACTTCTTTGGAGTGCATGTAGCTGTTGTTCAGTATATAAAATATTTATAAAGCCAAAAATTTGAGATGAAGCTATTTTTCTCATCAACTGTGATTTTCAGGAATTACTTTCGCCTGGCTGATCCCCAAAGCGTGTTGTCATGTCTCATACTTGTTCCCAAGATGACATATCTTCAATTGATACTGACGTGATTTTGAAAAATGCAATGTACAAAATATATAAATCAGATATACTGCCAGCCAGAAAGAGTTTGATGTTGGAATTTTTGTAATTCTAATATTCCCCCACGTTTCCAGTGATAATTCATAATTTTGACAAGCCTCTGCCTTCGAAATGAAAATACTTCACACAAGGCCGCTAGATTTATCCATTTTGTTGCCATGCATTGGGCATTTATATTCGACTTGGGTTCTGGGGATGGTTCTGTTTTAAAAAACCTGTTCATAACTTAGCATCTAATTATAAATGTGGTAAAAATTTGAACCATCATCTATATATTCGCCCCAATCTTTGTTTACTTTTAATATATGCAAAAGGCCAGATTACGCTTAGAAGTATATGCATCACTCCACCAACGGCAAAAGAACAAAATATTCGAATTCATATTCCTCACATGATTCATAAAAATTTTATTCGGTATTTTCATCACTGGAAAAAACAATTAACTCAACCATTTGGTTATCATCAAGATAGGATAGGATTTACATGTTTATCACACGAGAGAGGAAAGTCGATAATACGGTTAATTCATATGGCGAACTACGGCCTCTGGTCCGGTTACCAGTCCATGTCGGGTATGGAATTAGTTAGCCAAGGTATTTGTTTGCAGATGCATGAACTCGATGGTGGAGGAAGCCGTAACCGACCAGCGGTTACGTGAATCATCCTACGGCGACGAGAAGTCAAACAATCCTCTCACACATAATTGACCTCGCATGGGGTTCGGACCTGCGAACCCACGCAGGGTAATCAGAAACGTGGTGGTGAGCGTATTCATATTGCTTATCACGATGCGCCACTGTCGATTTCGTCATGAACATAAACTTTGTTATTCTCAGATAATCGCCTGTTAGATAAAATGTCATTTTCCTATGGTAATTCACCTCAAGATTGTTATTATACGTCATTCTGTTCACCGTGTAATTTAATTTAATTCTCCCGCCTCCGAAGATGTTTTCTTAATACTATCCAGTGTCTAAATTCAAAATATAGGTGTAAATTCTTCACAGTACCCTCGCACAATGATGGGAACTAACATTAGATAAATATTATCGTAATAAGATGAAAAATTAATTAATTTGCATTTTGAAACAAAAACAAAACATCTTCGAATTCACTCACAACATATGTATCATAGACAAAACAGGGTTTACTTCACTGAAAATTTCACTTCGTGCACTCAATGCTAAGCAACGTCATGTCTTATTCGCAATTTAAATGATACCACAGGTTTGCTATATATAATGCTGAGATTTGATTCCTTTATTTTTATATTCAAATGGTAATATATGGCCTATTTTGCCAGTGATTCTAATTCGCTGTGATTGTTACAAATTGTAGGCACTGATTTAAATTTTGGTAAGTATGTAAACCAAGATGGCGGACACTGGAACGTAGTATTTTTTTTCCAACTTTCCTCATTTTACTTCTATTATGAGTTCAGAGACTAGCCAAGTGACTCCCGTAGTATTTGCACCTGAAATTATGGGTAACCCTAACCTGATACACATACTACGTTCCGGTGTCCGCCATCTTGATTTATATACTTCGGGAGTACTCAAATTTTATTAAACAAGTTCAGTTTGATCTTACGTTATCCGTTACCTTAATCTCAAATAATTATTCTGAGATTCAAATCATGCTTAGTAATTATGTCAGTGCAATCCTGTTCTTAATTACCCAGCCATTAATTTTCTTATCTGTTTTATATTATTGGATACAAAGTAGACCTATGGATCCTTTTGTTAATTTTTGTAGTTGTTCTTGTTAGTATTATTCTTCTTTGTTGTTGGAATGAAGCTCTGGTTTTCATATTTTTTAAAATTTTCCGCTTTATGGGATCCGTTTTTCATTTTGAAGTTTAGTGTGATGACGTCATCAAAGTTAGAAACTGCGTACCGTGGGACAGTTTGCGATCGGATTTTTAGCTATTTGGTCCTCATATTTGTTTCGCTCCTCGTGTCTATATATTCGAGCATTGCTCTCTTATTCTATTTATGTTAGTTAGATGATGAAAAGTTAATTTGACCAGAATATTGAACAACTTTTATGATGAAAAAATATGAGACAATAATCTATCTCAACCTAACTAATCCGAACTTGATAAACAAAACAAAAATAAGAGTGCGATGAAAACTGGATAGTGCAGAAGTGTTAACCTGAATTTTGCCTTCAAACATTGACTCTGCGACATTCCAAAACTAATACATGTACATACTTTACCTAGCACAATTTGTTTAAACCTGCTTCTCAATCGTTTTCATTGGTCAAAAATTATCCCTTGTCAACATAAACCGTATGTTGTCTTTAACGGTCTGGAATAAGTTCTTTCAGAGAACTTTCCTTAGCTTCAAAAATGAATGATCAAACACGGAGAAATGACAACTTCATAAATTTCTCGTATTTATTTGAACGATACATAACCAGATAGATTTGCTCAGAATTTATTTTTATCAGGGATGGGGACAGTGGCATATAAAATTAAAAAGTTTTCATTGTCAGTGCATGGAGCGGATATCCTTGTGTAATGCTCAGATGTTGGATCAATTTACGTTTATTATACAGAGCACACGACTCCTTCAAGCTCATAGGATGGCCAGACTGATCCAAGTCCCTGATCAGTTTCGTTGGGATTTTTTCTAACGTATACATAAACGTGTGTTCGACTTGCTTCAGCGGTTTTCCATTGACTGGGGGATTCTCGAATTCTTTTATACCCAGATATTTGGCCGTTCGATAAAACTGCTTTTCTGTTCTGAAAAAAAAATAAAATAAAAAAAGTTGATATAAATAATATCAATGAATAGAAAGATAAAATTGGGAATAAAAATCTTTTATATTTCAATTTACAAGATAACTCAGTCACATGCAACTTTTCTAGCACTATTGCCAAAGGTATATATATGGGTGGGAGCCATTTGAGTTTTTCATTCAACAACATAAACTACACGTACTTTATCTCGTTTCATTCCTGTCCAAACATAAGCATACGATCTCCCAGCAGGAAATTTGTTTCTTACTAATTCCATGATCGCATTGTGTTCATGTTCGGTAGAAATATCAGCTAATCTTAACCCTTTGTTCCGGCAAATTTGTTCAGCTTCGGCCAAAGTGGTGTCTTGCGTAGAATGAATTTCCGTTACAAAACATTTCGAATCGACTCTCACTCCACCCCGTATGCTTTCACATTGTTCTAAAAATAAGTAGGCTGTGTTTGTTTCGTTTGATAAGAAAATCGTCCCATTGCATTTCCTTTACATTTACGAATATTCACACTAATATGCCCCTGAACGCAAGATCTATAAAATATGTAATCAAATTTGTTAATGTTAAATTATCCATCTTCAAAATAAATATCATTTTGGTCAGCGGTTCCCAAAAGGTGCGCCGCAGCGTGTTGTCAGGTGCGCCGCGAAAATTAACAGAATTGTGTTTAACATAACTTTCGTGTATATGAATCAATAAATTCCTTTTACATTTTCATGGCTTTTACTTCTTGTTACATAGTGTCTGTACCTCTAACTAACCATTAGAATAGCAATTTACTATTCGAAAATTTGATCGACAGGTCACTTACGCGTCGCTTAATCCAACGATTGGATTTCACCACTCACTTGCGGATTTCCGACGAAAACACGAGTCTGCACACGCTTCGGCACAAATGGTGTTTTTCGCGAGTTCGAACAACGAGGAATAAATTTTTTTTTCTGGTAGGTGTCAATGGTGGCAACCCAAATTTTCTAAATTGGAAAGTGGCAATACAAAATACTAAGAATAAAACTGAGAACACCATGCGTTTTGATTTACGATGGTCCGCGACCGATTAAAATCAAACGTATCCACCTTCGAAATAAATATAATTTGGGTGGACAAATTGTCGATCATAGAAACGCTCTTACCTCTTATAATTATCTCTTCGGTAATTTTGGAAACATTCATTATCTTTTCCTCCAAATTCTTCATCTTTGTTTCAATTTCTGTTGGAATAAAATATGTCTTTGGTCTTAGGCAATAAAAGTAGAAAGATATTGATAAGGATAATATCGATGGAGCTCGTTTTACTTCCGCGTGAAATTATCGGTTACATACAGAATGAGAAAAACCACGAATAAATCACTAGAGAATTATAGAACAGCGGTATTATTACCACACAAAGAGATTATATACTTTCACTGTGAAACTGCGAGAATCAGAGGCTTACAGGGTTCTAATATATAATTAGAAGTTAAAGGATCTGGTTTTTAGGTTTTTATTACTGTTATATTTAATGATTAATTAAGATTTTGACAAATTTAAAAACAACCTAACCTTCAAAGCTTAAATGAAAAGACCTTTAGCCCTCAGATTGTCAGAGTATTCCCTAGCGAATATGTGTATATGTATTAGAGCAGGGTTCTCAAACTTTTGGTGTTGCGGAGCCCTTGAAAAGTTGACTATCATTCACGGAGCCCCAAAATAAATGTTAAAATTGTTACTTTCCGATTAATATTCCTGGGAAAGTTAAAAGTACTTTACCTAACTTAAATGCTAAACCTTTTTTAATAGGGTTAAAACAAGTCATAAATAAATGTCAATTTCAAAAATAAATTAAATATAATAAAGCTGTAAATTTGACAATTGAAAAACATATTAATAAATTAGGGGTCGAATCTTTTCCCTTTTGACATTTTCGGAAGACTTGAAATGCCACTAATATTGCGCGCGATTGCATTTTGTTACAATCGCCGATTGTTTTCGTCAGCATGGCGTGTTTTTAAACAAATTTACGTCGGTGTTTATTCTCCCTAAATCAAAAATTTCGATCGGCATATATATACATGTATTGTGCTACAATGACGACGATAGTTGCTCATTTGTTCTCGTGGGGAATTATGAGTTCAATGTGAAAAACATGTTACCATATTATAGTCATCTGTGACGAAATGCTAAAAATAATAATTAATAAAGAGGTAAATCCGCAGCTCAAATTTCTTGATTAAAAAACGGCATTCTGAAATATTAAAACTTAAAATGGAAGATCACACTATAAGTTTGGTTTCAGCAGTCTCACGTCAGATTAAAAACGCTTTTATAGGCATTGTATGTAAATCACAAAATTTGATGTTTTGTTAGTTTTTTTTTTTAGTTATTCATCGTGGTAACTGCGAAATCGAAACACAGTCAATTGTACGCACGGTGTACTTTTTTTTCATTCTGAAACTACCAACGGAGCCGCATGCAATAAAATAAATTTCAATCATTCGTATTTTGCCCAGATCTTGTGATTTTTCAAACGGCGATCTTATCTTGCTTAAACTTAATCTCGAGTACGAAAGAACAAATCAAGTTTGACGAATCGCAAAAATACAACTCCAATTTATTTATGGTTGGCAGTTTATAACGTATTTTATGTTATTTTAGAATAGTATTCTTTCCTCTTAGCAATCCTAATAGTAATCTCGAATAAAACGTGAGTAACGATGAGCAGAATTAAATTATTACGACCAGACACTTTAAATACTCGCATCGGTCATGCATTGAATATTTTACGCAAAAGAAATCTCGTTATCTGTTTCCTTTTAAATGATGTTGCGCGGAAATTTCCGATTTCAATTTTGAACCCTTTCAAGAATCCTGACTGCGCTCCAGCTCATAAATACCGTCATTTTTAATTCCGCCTCTTCACCATATTTCAAGGCTATAATATTGTCAAATTATATCAAAGCTGTTCTTGCTTCTTTGAACAGTTACAAAATTAGTCAAGTCAGTATTTTGAAAAGTAATCAATAGCTCGCGGAGCCCTTGGGTTCCTCTCGCGAAGCCCTGGGGCTCCGTACGGAGCACTTTGAGAACCTATGTATTAGAGTATATCGATATCATACTGCGCCATGATGTTGTTCGTTGTTACAACTTATTTTAATCATACCTTTAGCAACTTCAATACGTACAAACTCCACCACTCTTTCATAATCTACAGTTCCTGGCTGACCCGACGCACCCTGGGGTCCAGCTTCGCCCTTCAATCCAGGTTGACCTCTTTTTCCCATGGGGCCTTGAAGTCTTCTAGCTGATGGTTGAGAATTCCCGTCGTTGCTGTTAAATACATCGCTGACTTCTTTACATATCATATGCTTGTTTGTGTCTTGACCATTGGTAAAAAGGAGGGAAAAAAATAACAACAAAGAAGTAAACAACAACATCCTCTAGAAATGTGTTTTTTATCTATTCATTGATAGAAATAAAAAGATATAAAAAAGTTGTGTGGTAATTCATTGCAATTATTATTTTGTTGTAACATCATTATGAGGAAAAAATATATTATGGCATTTTTCGAATTTGGTTCAATCACTACCGATACGGATTTCCGATAAACTTAAAATCTACTAAATAAAAAATTTGCAAACAGGGTTATTTTGAGGATGGAAGCAGTTTTAAAATAACCTAAATCAAATCATTTTAAATCTAGTTTACTCTGTTCGACAGCGAATGTGAGTAGTTCTGCAAAATTAATTATCCAAACAGGAAAATCGTTTCCTTTGTTCAAATCTACACAGCATCAACAAAATTCAAAAATAGTGACGCATATTACAACTATCTTTGCATCATGTGTTTATTAGTCCTATGTATTTATTGATTTAGTGCAGGGGTCACCAAACTTTTTTGACCGCGGGCCGGGTATGACTCAAATTGTGTTGAAACGGGCCGGATGATTATTTTTGTTAATGCAATACAATAAATTCACAAATGTTGGGAATATCGCAGAATATAGATCGAGAACATCCTAGGAAAAATAATTAACAAGATTTCTATATCTAGACAACTATCCCGAGTTTAGCTGTTATCAAAACGTTGCTGTCATGAATTAGAAATGTTACAAAATCCGCGGCAAAAAATGAACGCATCACTTCTGCTAAGTACCGTTACGCCGTGTTGAAATACCGCTCATAAAAACGACTGCCTGCTGTAGCTTGAAATTCTATGAAATTTTGACATAATTTAGATAAAATAAACAACTATTATCTGGTATTTAAATTTTTTCATTAGCGCATAAATTTCCCAACATTCGACGCTTTTAAAAATTACGCTCCGGTTATACGTAGTGCAATTAATGATATTGTCTATGGACACCAATAAAATTTATATGTACGTGTGTAATTCTTGTCTAACTTGATACTTACCAATTTTTATGAAGTTCGTACAATCAGAACATCGTTAATTATTACCCACAATGAACCACTGTCAAACTATCATGCACAACTCCAGCGTTTATTTGCGACGATCTTTCGGCGGTGTCAATGACCGTTGCCAGAATAAAATCTTGCAATAGTCTCAATATACCATAGATGTGACGCACATCGAAAGATTAGTGATTGTGATATGTGTTATTTTTCCATATTTAGTTCAGTTCTTATCAAAAAACTAATACAATCATTATGGAAAAAATTGGCTGTCGGGCGGTACTAAAATTACGATATCTCCGTTATTCCTTGACCGTTTATTCCAAACTTGGTATTGTTTTCTATTTTTACTCAGATCTTTCCACTGGAGCAGTTTTTATTTAAATCGGATGAACTTCAATTTTTTTGTACCTACATACCTACATGAATATCCGCATTAAAGCAGAACAAAAGTTTGTGTGGCTTTTGAAATTGGAGCAGTACGCGAGGGATTACCGTACTGTTAGGCTTAGCACAAAATGCACATTCGACGTTTATTTTAGCACGAAAAACAAACAGTTCCTTCGAAAGCAAGCGCCACGAGTGCACAAGTGTATCGCAGAAAACGTTACGTACTGGTAGCATTCAAAGTCGCAAAAACGAAGTTTTGTTTACAACCACGACTGAAAACTTGTCAGGGTGACAAAAGTGTCTGAGCGGAAGCGGAAAGGCCTATTATTACGTCACTTTTCTGCATCTTGCCGATTGGCCAATGTTACGAAATAAACAAGGACGACGATGCTCGTGAAAATCTTCCTCGGAAAAAAATTTAGCCATTTTTGCGTGTTATTGCGGACCGGATAAAATGACGCCGCGGGCCGGATAAAATGACGTCGCGGGCCGGATCCGGCCCGCGGGCCGTAGTTTGGTGACCCCTGATTTAGTGCAACGATAGAACAATAAAAATTTAAATGTCTAACAATTCAAGTTTCTCGCGCCGCAATTTCACTAATTCAATTCTGTTACGCAGCGGAAAATATTTTTCAACTCGTGCTAAACCTTTCAACCTCTTTAAATAATATTTTTAATTTGAAGTCCATTTGATGAATAAATTAGATTCAAAAAAATCTTATTTTTTCCTTCCTTTCATGAAACTAAAGTTTTAAATAATATTTCTTTTTATAATTAGCAGAGTTGCATTCAATTATGATGACATTGTTCCAGAGTATTTGATGCAGACTGAAAAATCTTAAAAACTTGACCTATTATATAGAAGAGCGAGGATTGCTGTTGGGAATTACAAACACTATTAATCCATGACCTTAAAACTTAATGTCTGCGGTTTCAAGATTGTGGGATTTTATTTTGATGTTTGGAGGTAAGGTCATGAACAGCTAGAACTCATTAATTACACCTAATACGCACAGTTGCTTTGAACCACGTATTAAATATGCATAACCCCGTCATGTTTTGAGATTTTCACTTCCCTTGGGGCCCTGGGGTGTAGGGGTGTTGGTGGGGTGTTGGTTTAATTAAGATGGAAGAACAAAACTGAGGTCAGATCAAAAGGAGGCTGTGACGCACTTGAATCCTGATCAAAATTCATGTTCTACATCTGGTAATAGATCATAGCACTAGGCCCACGGGTACATCCGATTAAATTAAATGTGTGATCCAAACTAGTATCTCAACAAGTAATCAGGATAGGAAATACCTAAACCGACACCAGTTGTGCAACACCAAGCGTCTGCCATGCTGAAGGGCATTCGCGAAAGTTGCGATATTTTCATTGGCCTTTCAATAACTCATTGCACAACGGCGTGAGTAAATAAAATGTGATTGCAATTCAACTAAGACAGGGGTCACTAAACTTTTTTGACCGCGGGCCGGATATGACTCAAACTGTGTTGAACGGACCGGGCAAATATTTTTGTCAATGCAATACAATGAATTCACAAACGTTGGGAAATCCATTCAATTTATTCAACAATATATATTCTATATTTCTGAAGACTTGAATATTAAATTCTATCTATATCGCAGAATATAAATTGAGAACATTCTAGGAAAACAAATATACACGATTTCTATATCTAGACAACTATCCTGAGTTTAGCTGTTATCAAAACGTTGCAGTCATGAATTAGGAATGTTACAAAATCCTCCTTTTCGCTCCAATAATGCACGGTACGCATCACGTCTGCTAAGTACCGTTACGTCGTGTCGGAATACCGCTCATAAAAACGACTACGGACTGCCTGCTGTAGCATGGATTTCCGTGAAATTTTGACATAATTTAGATAAAATAAACAACTATTATCTGGTATCTGATTTTTTTCATTAGCGCATAAATTTCCCAACATTCGGATTTTTAAAAATTACGCTCTATTTATATACGTAGTACAGATTAATAATATGGTCTATGGACACCAATAAAATTTATGTGGACGTGTGTATTTCTTTTTATTTGCGACGATCTTTCGGCGGTATCAAGACCTTTGCCAGAATAAAATCCTGAAATAGTCTCAATATTTCATAGATGGGACGCAGATCGAAAGACTAGTGATTGATATGTGTTCTTTTTTCATATTTATTACAGTTCTTATGAAAAAAATTGGCCTGTCTGGTGGTACTAAAATTCCGATATCTCCGTTATTTCTTGATCGTTTTTTATAAACTTGTTTTAAATGGTAATGTTTCTTCTTATTTTCACTCAGATCCACTAGCGCAGTTTTTATTTAAATCGGATAAACTTTATAATTTTTTTGTAACATACCAAAATGAATATCCGCTTTAAAGCGGTACAAAAGTTAGTGTGACTTGTGAAATTGGAGCAGTACGCGGAGGATTACAGTACTGTTAGCGCAACATGCACATTCGACGTTCATTTTAGCACAAGAAACGTAAAGAGTTTCGTCGAAAGCACGCGCCACGAGTGCATTTTTCGCAGAAAATGTTGCGTACCGGTAGAGAATTTTAGCCTATTTTGTCACAGCTATTTCTGGACTAATTTTTCATTACTACTATTAAAACTACAACTCTTAAGAAGGCAAATAATGATTGACGTATTTGAATCATACTTAAATTTCTCAAACACAACCAAAAACTAACGAATAGCATTCAAAATCGCAAAAACGAAGTATTGTTTACAACCACGACTGAAAATCTGTCAGGGCGACAAAACAAAATTATTTAAGCGGATGCGAAAAGGCCTGTTATTACGTCACTTTTTTGCATCTTGATGCCGAAAGACTAGTGATTGATATATATGTGTTCTTTTTTCATATTTATTACAGTTCTTATGAAAAAAGTAATACAATCCTTATGGGAAAAATTGGCCTGTCGGGTGGTACTAAAATTCCGATATCTCCGTTATTTCTTGATCGTTTTTTATAAACTTGGCGATGTTTTCTTATTTTCACTCAGATCCACTAGCGCAGTTTTTATTTAAATCGGATAAACTTTAATTTTTTGTAACATACCTAGATGAATATCCGCTTTAAAGCGGTACAAAAGTTAGTGTGACTTGTGAAATTGGAGCAGTACGCAAGGGATTACAGTATTGTTAGCGCAACATGCACATTCGACGTTTATTTTAGCGCAAGAAACGTAAACAGTTTCGTCGAAAGCACGCGCCTCGAGTGCATCTTTCGCAGAAAATGTTGAGTACCGGTAGAGAATTTTAGCCTATTTTGTCACAGCTATTTCTGGACTAATTTTTCATTACTACTATTAAAACTACAACTTCTAAGAAGGCAAATAATGATTGACGTATTTGATTCATACTTAAATTTCTCAAACACAACCAAAAACTAACGAATAGCATTCAAAATCGCAAAAACGAAGTATTGTTTACAACCACGACTGAAAATCTGTCAGGGTGACAAAACAAAGTTATTTAAGCGGATGCGAAAAGGCCTGTTATTACGTCACTTTTTTGCATCTTGCTGATTGACCAATGTTACGAAATAAACAAGGAAGACGATGCTCGGGGAAAATTTCCCTTGGCAAAAAAATTCTCTATTTTGCGTGTTATTGCAGGCCGGATAAAATTACGCCGCGGGCCGGAGATTTCAAGTATTCAAAATATTTCAATATTCTTAGTAAATTTAACTTACCATCAGCAATGAGCTCGTTTATAAAGCTCACGTTTCATAAAATCCCTGTACGTGTAAAATTAAATACAAAAATCAAATCCTTTTTTGATTATCACAAGGCTATGAGCGGGAAGAATTCGTTCATGACACACAATCCGCAAATTGCTCAGAACTTTGTATTTAATATATACAACTTCGCCATGTTTCTGAGATTTTAAATTCCCTTGGGACAATGGGATTTAGAGGTCTTTGGTTTAACTTAAATGGATTAACAAAACTGAGATCAGGTCAATAGAAGGCTGTGACGCACTTGAATCTTGAATCAAAACTCCATGTTCTGCATTTGGTATTAGATATACCAGATGTCGAGATGCAATTTGCAATCACGTGTTATTTATTCACGCCTTTATGTAATTTAAGCTTCTAATGAGTTATTAAAATCCCAATAGAATTAACGCAACTTTCGGGAATACACTTCTACGTGACACACGCTTGGTGTATATTTTTTATCATAATTACTTGTTTAGTTACTATTTCTGATCACACGTTAAATTTGATCGGATGTACCCGTGGGCTTGATGCTATGCATATACATACAGTAAAACATCATGCATATACGGTCAATTGATATAGAAAAATAGTCGAGGATATATGAGTATCCACACAAAAAAATCAAGCTCTGATCAGAGCACTATCCGTATCAATCGCATCAAACTGAACGTTTTAAGTGTGTAAACTTATAGAATTCTAGCTTTTAAATATTTTTTACACAAAATTATGCTGGCGAGTGTGCGAGTTAATATACTGTGAGCCAAACTTTATCGTATTTGTGATCCAAAATTAAAATGAATACTCGACCATATAGGACTAATATATCCGATGCTCCCGTAGTATGTGCACCTGGAGTCCTAGATGGCGCACAACCTGAACAAGTACCAGGTTAGGGGTATAAGGTTGTGCGCCAACTTGGTGCACATACTACGGGTGCGCCCTAAATCAATGAACACCTATGCAAATCTATTGAATACCTTTATTTTGGATGTTGAATCAATTAAGCGTTTTTCAATTTATTTTGCTTTTCTCTCTGAACATTTATGTGTAAAAAATTATCTTTAATTGCATTCGTTCTTGGATATGAATATTCTTATTTCAACTAAGAAATATTAGGTATTAAAATATTTTAATAATCTTAGTAATTTCAACTTAACATCAGCAATGATCTTGTTTACCAAGCACACGTATTGGCAAACTTCTGTATTTTTAAAATTAAATACGGAAAGCAAATTATTTCTCGATTATTCCAAGGTCATGAACGGGAAGAACTCGTTCATGACAAACAATTACCAAATTGCTCAAAACCTTGTATTCAATCTGTATAACCTCGCCATGTTTTCGAAATGTTCACCTCCCTTGGGACAATGGGGTGTAGAGTTTATAGGTTTAATTAAAATGGATGAACAAAACCGAGGTGTGTTTGATAGAAAACTATGTCGCACTGAAAACCTAATCAAAATTCTATGTTCTATATTTGATATTAAATATATCAGATTTCGAGATGCAATTTGAAATTACATGTTTACTTACGCCGTTATGTAATATAATGAGTTATTGAAAGGCCAATGGAAATACCGCAAATTTCTCCATTGCACTTATACATGACAGACGCTTGGTGTTGCACATCCGGTGTCGTTTTAAATAATCGAATCCTGATTACTTGTTTAGATAATATATCGGATCACACATGAAATTTGATACGATGTACCCATCAGCTTAGTTCTGTGCATATACGGTTAATCGATATACAAAAATAACCGAGAAAATATATGAGCATGCAACCAATTCTATCAAGCTTTGATTAGAGCACTTGGGAAATAGATACTGCTGATGTAATTGTATCAAACATTTTGAAATGTGGGTCAACTTATTGAATCATCTCTATTAAATATTTATATAGCAAAATTATTCTGGCGAATGTGCGATTTCTTTTGCTCTTCTCTTCGAACAGTTTTGTGTAAGAATTTTATCCTAAATTGCATTCGTTTTTGAATATGCGTATTGGTATTTCAACTAAGAGATAAGTATTTAGAATATTTCAATATTCTTAGTAATTTTAACACACCATCATCAATGTGCTTGTTTATAAAGCTCACGCATCATCAAACTCCTGCATTTGCAAAATTCAATTCAATAAGCAAATCATTTTTCAGTTATCACAAGATCATGAACGGCAAGAACTCGTTCATGACGCCCAATCCGCAAATAGCTCAGAACCTTGTATTCAATATGTATAACCTCTCCATGTTTTTGAGATTTTATTTTCTTCCCGGAAAACGGGGTGTAGAGGTCAGGTCATTGGTTCAATTAAGAAGGATGAACGAAACTAAAATTAATTTAATAGAAGGCTGTGATGCATTTGAATCCTATTCAAAACTCCATGTTCTGCATTTGGTATTAAATATACCAGATGTCGAAATGCAATTTGCAATCACGTGTTATTTATTCACGCCGTGATGTAATTTAGGCTTCCAAGAAGTTCTAGAAAGCCCAGTGGAAATACCGCAACTTGCGCATATAGACTTCCGCATGACATATAATTGATATTGCACATCTGGTGGCGGTTAAAATCTTTCTTATCCAGATTGCTTGTTTAGATACTAGTTCGGATCACACATGAAATTTGATCAGATGTACCCATGGGCTTAGTCCTTGCATATACAGTCACTCGATATATCAAAAATAATCAAGAAAATTTGGCCATGCAATCAATTCTGTCAAACTTTGATTAAAGTACATAGAATGTAGATTCTGCACTGGTATGGTGCTGCAATGACATCAAACGTTTTTGAAATGTAGGTGAACTTATCGAATCATAGCTATTAAATATTTTTTACAAAATTATGCTGGCAAGTATGCGAGTCAATTTACTATAAACCAAACTTGAGCGTATAATGCTCTGAAATTATAAGAAATACCCGACTCCACTAGACTAATAAATCCATGTACATCTGTGCAAATCTCTTGAATACCTTTAATTTGCATGTTGAAATAATTGGGCCTCTCTCTGAACAGTTTTGTGTAAAAAATTTATCTTTAATTGCATTCGTTCTTGGATATGATGATTATCATTTCATCTGATAGGCATTTTAAGTATTTAAAATATTTAAATAGGCGTAGTAATTTTACCTTGCCATCAGAAATGAGCTTGTCTACAAAGCTTACGTATCACCAAACTGCTGTATTTGTAAGAATGAATACGAAAAGCAAATCATTTTTCGATTATCGCAAGATCATGAACGCCAAGAACTCGTTCATGACACCCAATCCGCAAATAGCTCAAAACATTGTATTCAATATATATAAACTCGCCATGTTTTGATATTTTCACTTCCCTTGGGACCATGGGGTGTAGAAGTCATTGGTTTATTAAGATGGATGAACGAAACTGAGGTTAGGTCAATAGAAGAGTGTGACGCACTTAAATCCTTATACTAGTTCGGATCACACACAAAACTTGATCGGATATATTCATGAGCTTGATGTTATGCATATACACTAAAACAACATACTTATACAGAAAACAGCCTCCTTATACACAGAATGCAAAAAAAAAATCGGGAAAATCACAAAAAAATTAAAGAACAGCGCAATTAAAATTTATTTTTTGTAACCAGTAAGAATCGATCTCTGAAAATTACCAGACAATAAAATAACAAATTTTACTGGGTTTGATTAAGCACTTTAAATATTTATTTATCAACCGCCTTCAACAGAAACTTCATGTCAGAAAGTATGGTTTTGTCTTGTCTCTTCATACTGCCCGCTTCCTCGCCACTAGGTATCGCTAATGGGTCTCGCGTTCCATACATTATTTTAGCTCCCCCATTCCTGTAACTTGTTTTGAATTTGTTGTTGTTCCGGTTATGACTAACTTTCAATATTTAATAATAATAAGTTCTTTTCTGGGTATATTTGCAGATAATATAAATTGATCCTCAAAATGTCGCTGACGGGTTGACTTACTGTCTTTTGCTACTGTTCTTATCTTTTGTTTAGCAAAACGGAAGAAACTATATTATTTCAATGCAAGAAGATCTTGAATAGATATGCTTTATAATGTTCCATCATTTTCAGTGAGGACTGTTATAGGTTATACTCAAATGTTTAGGACTAACGCCAATAATTCGGGCAATATTTGTCCTTGATATTGAAAAAAGTTGTGAACTAATATTTTACACGCCATGGTTCTAAAATATCTGAAAAATTGATCAATTTTAGTTGTAAAATGTTGCTGGCTAATGTGCAACAGTGAGCAATTAAACTTATGTTGTTGATATAAAATTGTTATTCTGTTATCAAAATTAACATAAAATTCCATATTTCAAATTCATTCCGCAATTATAAAAATTCGCTGATGACGGATAATTAGTGAAAAACGATTTATTCCCAGAAAGATCACACATGTAATTTGTAGATAAAGATAATCCAATTTATTGTATAGCAGCCAAGCTCTTCTGTTCATGGATAAAAGATATTTCTAATCACTGCCGTAAAGAATGTAGTGATTGATGATCATCGTTATTCACTCTCGTTTTAAGCCCTCGCCCACATGCGCCCACCTAACTCCGTGGTCGTTTTTGTTTTTCAGAGAGACCTCGCTTCATATTTCTAATAGAAAAGAAATCTATTTTCAGGGTTGAAGAAAGATTGGACAGGATGCGAAAAAGATTTCAAAGAGATTGAATATATACAATATATAGTACATTATTTTTAGTGAAGACCAGTATAAGTTTTTATTGAATTTTAATATTCAGTTATCTTCATTCACGGCCAACGCCAACCGACAATATTTTTAATATTTGTTGGTTTTTATAATATAGATTCAAGCCAATTTGTTGTACAGCTTTGCGTAAATATAAATATTGCTCTATTCAATGTCGTGGAGGTTTAGTGATTGATAACATGTTGCAGACACACTACATACACATAATTCCTCTGCTTAAAGATAAAATATTCTTCCAACCACAGCCATGGGAGTTTTAGTGATGATATGAGATACTTTTTCTCCTTTTGAGGCCTTTTGATGAGATTTTGAACAGATATGAATAATAATTTTAAAATTTTCAGTGAAAACTGGTATAGACGGAACGATGGAATATTTGAAGCTAACGATAAAAGACAACAATTTTAATCAAGATTGAAGATATTGTGAACTATTATTTTCGTGCGTCAGTGGTGCTATGATATCTGAAAAACTAATAAACTTTTAGCTTCAAAGTTTCAAGAATGCAATTCTATCTCGTGTGTTGTAAATCCAACGAATACGAATTTCGCATCCTTACATGCATACGAAATCGAATAACTGTGTAACATGTTTTGATTACTGATCGTCTGTTCATGTATATTGAAATGGCTGTATTAGCGTATGAGTTGGATTATATTCGGCGGTTACGTATATGTCACATTGAAAAACCCACTCGATTGAGCGTTATCGTTGTAAATCAATATCTTTCGGCTATTTTCCTCGAAATGTCTCTCATAAACTATGATTTTTATTTGTGTTTATTTCTTCGTGTGATGTAATCAGGATTTTTATTACCACTTTAGATATTGAGCATATCCATTATTTTAATAAGCGTTTTTTGAACATTTTCAGACGGTATTACCATGTGTAATCAGTAATGAGCTCAACTACAATTCTCGTGTATCCAAGAAAGCTATTTGTAAAACTATAACATGATCCAATTAATTTCAATTTTTACGCAAAAATCTAAAAGGGGTCGCTGATGAGAGTTAAATAGCAAACAAACGATTTATTAGCAAATAAAGAGTAATGTTTGTTGGTTTTTGCGAAGTTAAAAATCATTTAATTTGTTGTGTAGAAGACATGTTGCACAGAGTTCCTTTGTGTACAGGCAGAATAAGCACTGTTATGGAGGATATGGTGATTGATGGCAAGAGTTATTTTCTGTCGTTGTCATTGCCTAATCTACACTCTTAACTGAACCGACAAAAATATATTTTACGTGTGTGAATCGAGAGATGTCTTTAATATATCGAATATATTATGCCGTTTAAAGTTCCCATTAACATTTCGCAATTCTAAAGGTCGCCGATCAGTCGCATACGGATATTTTGTTTAGTTTTTTCTATCATAAAGATAATTTTTGCAAAGCAGGCGAGTCGCTATGTGTAAAAGTAAAAGGTATGCCTAATGTTCCGAGGATAACCAGCGCCACAAAGATTTTAATGATTGATGATGGTTCTTTACTCTCGTTTTCAGCGGGCAAACTGTGCTCTCGTAAAACGTTATGTCGCTGCGTGTTTTTGTAGTTCATAAGCGACCCCACTTCATAATCTATGTTTTGTAGAATAATTCAAATTATATTTTAGTGTTGGATGCGAGAACGATTTCAGACAGATTGAATAGGAATAAAATAAAATGTTACAGTATTTTTAGTAAAGAGCAATATTGATCCTAGTTGAACTTCATTATTCATTTACCTCAATTTAGGGCTAACACCAGCCGACGATAGTTTCAATATTTGTTGGTTTTATCAGTAGATTCAACCGAGTTTATTGCATATTTCTGTATGAAGATGAAAGATTGTTTCAACCAATTCCATGGCGATTTTAGTTACTGATAATAATAGGTATTTACTCTTCGAAAATTAAAACTAACCTTGTGTTAGTGTTTGTTTTTCCACGCTTTACAAGTTAACTTTGAAAAGAGTTTTGCTGGAGTGCGTGAAATACGAATTTAATTTTATCTCAACTTGAAATATTCTGTCGCACATGTTATGATTCTAATACATCGTATAAAATCGATTGGCTATTGGCTATTTCTTCTATTTGTTCGGCCGTAAATACCTATTTAGTCGACCTTATGTGCATGCATACCAGCGGTATATACGTATGTAGTTGTACATGTTATGCTGAACTCGCTGAAGTTTAGAATCAAGCTAGAGTAATGTTGTCCCTAACATCTCCTTAACGAACTATACATATGGATCGTATGCTAAATGGTTGTTTTTGTGATGCTGGAGATGTTGTTCGCCTTTTTGAGATGATTGGTGTGGCATTGAATATATTTCACTTTTTAATTCGCTGAGTTTGTCCGTTGATTAGATAAATATTTTGACATTTGACCTTTGTGTGCATATATTTGAGCATTGTTTTTATTGTAGGTAAAATTGTTATTCAATTCAGAGATATTGAGCCTTTCAAGTAATTTGATAACCCTGATTTGAAAATATTTCAAGACCGTAGTTTGTTTACCACCAGTAAATGGTTTCTACTACATTACCCATATAGCAATGATGACTATTCATGAAATTGTTCAATATTTAATTTTATTATTATTCACTCTAAAACCTGAAGACAGATAATTAGTGAAAAAACTATTTATTCGCAGAAGGATCGTATTTACTGTTTCCTTACAAAAATAAAGATAATTATTTGAATAGCAAACATGTTCCACAAACTTCCTCGAATTAAAATAAAATGTTTTTCCAACCAATGTCAGGGCGGTTTTAGTGATTGATGATGAAAACTACTTTCTCTCGTTTTCGGGGTTTAGGTGATATTTATACAAAAACTTGTTTTTCTGCGTGCGAATATTTACCACTAACAGAGGTTAATGTCATGGAATAATAATGTTTGTAATTCCCAAAGGCAATCGAAGCTCTTCCATACAATAAGTTAAATTCCTTTCTTAACTTAAAAGCCGAACAAAGTAAGCTAGATTTGAAATGAAAGGTATTTAGGGTTTATTTAACAATTGCCTCTATTCTCAAAATAACCCTGATTATGAACCCTAACGTCTTTGGATTTATTCGAAACTCACTTTTTATATCTTATCATTTCTATTAGTAATTAGATCCTAAAACACATTTCACTGCAACATGTTCTTGTTTACTTTTCTGTTGTTATTTGCTTCCCTCCTTTTTATCAATGGCCAAGCCACAAACAAGCATATGATATGTAAAGAAGTCAACGATGTATTTAACAACAACAACGGCAATTTTCAACCATCAGCTAGGAGACTTCAAGGCCCCATGGGCAAGAGAGGTCAACCTGGATTAAAAGGCGAAACTGGACCCCAGGGTGCGTCTGGTCAGCCAGGAACAGTAGATTATGAAAGAGTGGCGGAGCTTGTACGTATTGAAGTTGCCAAAGGTATGATTAAAAATAATTGTAACAATAAACATCATCATGGCGTTGTATATTACCAATATACTCAAATACTTTTATATTCTTCAGGGAATGGCAATTTGTTGGCTATAGGTACTTTCGTTCAATCTTTGAGGGTGATTTAGAAAGTAAACTTGCCAAAATCTTAATCAATGATTATAACAGTAATACACAACCAAAATACAGATCTTTCAACTTTCTATTCTATATTGAAACCTTGGATGTCTCTTCTCGACAACCACCATCGATTCTCGCAGCAGTGAAACTATATAATTTCATTGTCTGATAATTTTCAATGATTAATTTTTAATGGTTTTAAAAAAAAATAATTATTTGAGCTGTTCTATAATTTTCTAGTGATTTATCAGTTTATTTTCTCATTCTGTATATAGGGAAGCTTTTTTTCGTAAATACAACATCACATGTACATGAAACCGATATTAGAACGCGAATATAAAACGAGCTGCAATAATATTATTTTTATCAATATATTTCTTATTTTATTGCCTAATAACAAACACATATTTTATTACATCAGGAATTGAAACAAAGATGAAGGATTTGGAGGGAAAAATAATGACTGTTTCCAAAATTACCGAAGGGATAATTGCAAGAGTTAAGATCGTTTTCTTGATCTACCCAAATTTTATTTATTTTGAAGATACTTTTACATTAACAAAATTGATTACATATTTTATAGATCTTGTGTTCAGGTGCATATCAATTAAATTAAATTAAATAAATATCTTATTGTAATCCTAAATATTGGAATGAACAGTCTTGAATGTCCATATTTCTAAAAGGAAAGCAGTTGGATAATTCTTTTTATCAAACGCAACAAGTACATCTTACTTATTTTCAGAACTAGAACAATGTGAAAGCATACGGGGTGGAGTGAGAGTCGATTCGAAATGTTTTACAACGGAAATTCATTCTACGTATGATACCACTTTGGCGGAAGCTGAGCAAATTTGCAGGAACAAAGGGTTAAGATTAGCTGATATTTCTACCGAGCGTGAACACAATGCGATCATGGAATTAGTAAGAAACACAATTCCTGCTGGAAGATCGCATGCTCATGTTTGGACAAAAATGAAACGAGATAAAGTACGTGAAGTTTATATGAATGTAAAAATCACTCGCTGTCACAAACGTATACCTTTGGCATTATTCACATATTGTTAGAAAAGTTTTATCTTGCAAATTGTAAATTGAGGTATAAATGATTTTTATTCCCAATTTTACCTTTCTATTCACAGATATTATTTATATCAACTTTTCATTAAGCGCCTTTTTATTTATTTTTATTTTTTCAGAACGGAAACGCAATTTTATCGAACGGCCAAATATCTGGGTATAAAAGAATTCGAGAAGCCTCCGACCAATGGACAACTGCTGAAGCAAGTCGAACTCACGTTTATTTACTTGTCAGGAAAAATTCTAACGAAGCTGATCAGGGACTTGGATCACTTTGGCCATCCTGGGAGGCGACAGGAGTCCTGTGCTCTGTATAATAAACGTAAATTGATCCAATATTTGAGCATTACTCAAGTATATTTGCTTCACTGAAAACTTTTCAATTTCAGATGGCCACTGACTCATAGTGTTTTTTTTTTATATAAATGAAGACTGAGTAAATCTATTTGGTTATGTATCGTTCAAATAAATGCGAGAAATTTATCAAGTTGTCATTTGTCTATTTTTAATCATGAATTTTGGAGCCAAGGAAAATTTTCTGAAAGAACTTATCTCAGACTGTTAAAGAAAACATACCGTTTACGTTTACAAGGGTGACCATTGACCATTGACCATTGAGAAGCAGGTTCAAACAAATGGTGCTAGGTGAAGTAGGTACAAGCTTAGGTTTTAGAATATCGCAGAGTCAATGTTTGAAGACAAAATTCACGCTTGACACTTCGGCACTATTCAGTTTTCAACTCTTATATTTATTCTGTTTTTTATTCTCATAGCAAACCTGTGGTATTATTTGTATGACGAATCGGTATGGACGTTGCTGATACCATAAAGTGACCAAAATTGAAATTTTAGTAAAATGAACAAGGTTATGTCTATGATACATATGATATGAAATATTCTGATGATGTTTTGTTTTTAATTCAAAATTCAAATTAGTTTATTTGTTTTTACGATTTTTCTTAATATTTATATTTTACTGCGATAATATTTATGCAATGCTGGTAAGTTCCCATTAGCGTGCGATGATACAGTGTATTACAAGACCTACATGTGAAATTTAGACTTTGGCTAGTATTAACAAAACATCTTTAGATGCGGAAGAATGAAATAATAAAATTACACGGCCAACGGAATGACATTCTTGAGGCGAATTTACCAGCAGGATATCGTAAATGTAATGTAATTCTATCTAACGGGTGATCTAACGGAATATCTGAAACAACAAAGCTAAGCGTACCTCTGATTACTATGCGTGGGTTCGCAGGTCCGAACCCCATGCGACGTGAAATTTGCAACACGATTGCTGGACTCCTTGTCACCGTAAGCTGATTCACGTAACCGCTGGTCGGTTATGGCTTCATCCACCATCGAGTCCATGCATCTGAAAACAAATAACTGGTTCGTTCGTCGTATGAATAAATGGTATTATCGGCTTTCTTCGCCCCCGGGATAAACATGTAAATCCTATCTTATTCTTTTGATAACCAAAAAGCAAATTTGATTTCTTTTTCTTTCAGTTATGAAAATAGCGCATAAAATATTCATAAATCGTGTGAGGAATATGAATTCGGATAATTTGTCTTTTTGTCGGTGGTGGACGCATATATATTATGAACGGGTTTATTAAACAGATACATACCCAAGCCCAATTCGAATATAAAAACCCAATGCCTGCTGGAAACAAAATGGATAAATCTAGCATCCGTGAGTGATTTATTTTCATCTCCACCGCAGGGGCTTGTCAATATTATGAATTATTACTTGTCAAGTGAGGAAATATCGGAATTACCAAAATCCAACGACATACGACTAGCCTGAAGTGAGTATACTTGATTTATTAGTACATTACATTTTCCAAAATCACAGAAGTTAGCAGGACAGTATCAATTCATGATATTCCAACTTAGGAACAAGTATTGAAACATTAAACATGACAAGGCAACACGCCTTGGGGATCAGTCAGGCAAAAGTAATTCCCTAAAATCACAGTTGAATAAAGCATATGTTAGAATGCTCGAGAGCAAATATAATCGGAGATTTTTGTTATCTACCGATTTGAGATTCGTTTAGATTAAACATTTTAATAATATTCTTCTATTGTCTCAGTCGGAGGATATCAACATTTAGACAAATGTATTTCAAGCCTTGTACGTAGTTTGAAACAGTGGTCGGTAACCATCGGGAAGCAGTACAATATCACACCGTTAGAGGCAATATGACCATGATATTTGCTTATTTGAACACGTATGATGAAATGATATAGTTTCACGCAAAATAATAGTCAACAAAGAAAATTTATCGTTAATCAATATCGAACATTAGAATCCGCTTGCGTATCCAGTTGAGTTGACTCGTCAAGATAGATAAAAGAAGTGTTTTGAAGGGGCTATGCGCGTGCGCAAATAAATTTAAATTCAAACTGGCCCGCTGATTGCCGACGCCTGGTTTGAAATAATCTATCGGTACTATACTTTCTGGAACCAGCTTCTAACCCGTATACTTATCAACGACGTGTGTATTACTCGATAAAAAGTCGGCCTGAGATAGCAATGCTGTCTTATCATTTCTATCTAGGAAATAACAACAAGTTTTAATTCACTACGGAATGTAATTCCACATGTATAATGAATTTTTCAGACGATTTTTTTCCCAATTTTTCGCGATTTTTATAATGTGTTTCTACTTTTTCGAAGTTGGAATCATCCAGATTGAACCTTTTATATTCAATATCGAATAGTTCAACCAATTGGTCATTGAACGACTGAATGCTTGTTATTTTTTGGAATATCCTTATTAGGTCCTGCAAGACGTCACCTGTCCCATTGGGGCACGTGGAACAAGTGGGACACGTATGAAAAGTGGGACAACTGGGACACGTGGAAAAAGTGAGAATCGTGGGACGATTGGGACAAGTGAGATAAGTAGGACACGTGGGACAAGTAGGACACGTGGAACGTGATGTCCTTCTATAGAGATAACAGCAATTTATTACTACTAAAAATTTCAAAGCATATGTTTCAGTAGTTAAGATAAATGCGATTTTATTCCAACAACAACAAATGGAAAAAATATCGAGAATACTAACAACATTAACAAAAATGTAAAAAATGATCCATAGGTTCATATCGTGTCCAATAATATATAACAGATAAGAAAATAAATGGTAGAGAACAAGATTGCACTGACATAATTACAAAGAATGTATGGTTTGAATATCAAAATTGTTCTTTGAGGTTGAGTTAACGGATAACCTAAGATCGACACCTACTTGTTATAAAATTTGAACCATTGCCTCCAATTTGCAACAATCACAACGATTTGAATTAATAGTATCATAGCAATATTCTGATTATGAAAACGTATTGTACGTATATATGAGTTTTGATAACCCCCTTTTCATGTGTCACAACAACACTGTTCTGCAATGACGTGCCCTATTTCAAATGTTACAATAATAATATTTTACGAATGACATATCAGGTAATTAAGGTCTGATTCCCTGTACGTCATTTTGAGATTTACGGCTACGCATTGTATTTCCAAAGCTAAATAAAATTATACATGTAAAAACGCGGGAGAGAGTAAGTGATAGATGGCAGCAGATAGCGAAGGAGTGAATACTTGAAACAGTACAATTCAAGACTTCCCATGAAATATCTGGGCGTAGGGACAGCCACAAATTAAAGTTTTCCAGAAAAAGCTTATAGCCTATTGATGAAAAATAGGTCTTATATAGTTGTATATAATGGTGACTCCTTTTTCGATTCAATGCCCTATCGAAGTTTGTCTGTATTGATAGACATTCGAAACGTTTGCTAAACTATCGTTCGTTTCCTACCCGTCTTGCATTTATAACTGATATCAAGAACAATCAACCTGATAAGCACAGTATTATATTTCTGCAACATGCTGTACAGTGTACATGTTTTGTATAATACTGAGAGTAATCAACCTCAAATATTTATAAATAAACGGTTCATGCAACGTGTATGGAACGCTTTTCAGGCAAGTTTACTGTTGAGTGAAAGTGTTGCTTCAGAAAATTCGCCGCAGGAAATTCGCCGCATAGAAAAATTCGCGCACGATGAATCGCCGCAAGAGCATTTTGCGTAAAACAAGTATTTTTGATAGCATGAAAAATCACAGTCAGAGCAATTTACTGTAAAACAAGTATTTGTGATATAAAAAAAGAGTTAGGTTTATAGGGTCACGGTATGCTCTTAAAAACAACGAATCTTTTTTAAATAAAAAGGACTTCAAAAACCTAGCTGTTTTTATCACAAATACTTGTTTTACAGCAAATTGCTCGTGCGGCAATTTTTATCATGTAGAGTAAAGCTCGCACTGTTAAGCATTGAGATTTTAAGTTCATCTATTTTTGTGTTTCCCATCTCTCTTCTAGCAGCGCCCACATTAAACTCAGTGACTATACCAAAACGCTCCCCTCAATAAAAAAGTTCAAACAAGTTTATTTTCCTTCTGTATTAGGATAAGGCGAATAAGCTTAGCACAATTAGTGCAACGCCATCAGCTTGTTGAGATTCGACTTTTTTTTAGCCAGAAACAACCACGAATCTCCTCGTCTGACTATGTTACTGCGAATTATCATGCTATCTATAAGTGCATTCATGCATGTTTGTTCTGCCTGATCGTTTTCCATGAAACATCGTCTTGTTTTATATATTGTCTTTTTCTGATTTTAGGAAATTTTGTATGATACAGGTTTTCAACACGTTGCATATATAAAAACTTTGTCAGGCCTAGTATTTCGATGATACGTTTCTAGATTCGTTGTGATAAATTTGGACAAAATATTTTCTTCTCTCACGAATAATTATCGTTTGTAGAGTTCGAACGAGATATTTCGTAAACGAACGTTATTGTGCCTGCTGTAATGTACAGAAACGTAAATCTGATATGAATTTTGTATTTGTAAGTACTTTCGCGCAGTTCTCATTTGATTGCAGCGATTTTACAACTTTTGGTTTTAAGGATTTCTGACTTAATGAATTCGTTTACACAAAGACTTCCCATTTACAGAATTATGACATTACATTTTGTGAACGAGCGGTAGTTTTTTTTTTTTCATAAACTACTAAATATACCT